>NC_066281.1:3343333-3646363 GCF_905404315.1 Leptidea sinapis | reverse complement strand
CGTAGTGGTGGACATTGTGAGTACATTCTGTGCACCCGTGGACACCAATAGTGATACAGTGTCAGTGATACCGTGCTCGTCATCACCCCGCCCTGTCCAGCCGCGCACTGCGAGCCCAGGTCCGCAGTAAGAGGTGGGACGTTATAGCGAACCCACCACACTCACCCTGATGAAGGACCTGCGAATGGCCCGATACTAGTCTAATAACTAATAAATAATTTAATAATGACTCACGAAAGTTTTAATAATTTAATTATACATCCTGTTACATTCTACGCGTACCACGTCGCGGGCAGCTTACAGCTACAAGTACAATACAAGTTATAGAACAGTAGCTTAACTTAGCGGTCTCCTTGAAATTTATACCTTCTTGTGGGTGGAGCGCTAGGGTTGGCACATACATAAATTAATTAAATTAATTTTTCATTACAAAATGAATATATATACTTGTGTGTGTGAATGTTTATAATATACTTTTGTGAGATTAAATTTGTTGACATTATACATAGGTACTAAATCAATTAATAAATTATTTACATCTTATAATACAATATCTTTAAATTTTTATTTTATTAAATTAATTGTGAAATCCGACATGTTTCAGTATAACAGTAGTGTGTTGGTACTAAGATACTCTATAACACATTATGCATGTCATTTAACGAAACATATTGTATTATTCATAATATTATGTTAATATCTTAACTACAATGTTTCATCCAAATAAAATTTAATTTCATAAAGATTGATTAATCTGACGGCGCGGCGCAGTGGATTTAACTCGGTCAGCGACCAGTCTCGGCGGCGTGGCACTCGATAGTTTCGTATTCCCAAGATTGCTTAGCGGCAATCATGTGTATGTGTGCGTGAGTTGTATTCGGGCACTCTAGTATGAAGTTTAAGTACCTACTGATTTATTAAAAAGGCATTCATTTTCTCAAATTTGATTCTTTTAGAATTTTTTTGATGTCATTTCTAATATACTAGATACTACTACCGCTTCGGAAACAAATGGCGCTCCGAGAGAGAAGAAGCGGCGCAAGAAACTCTTAAAATTGAAATTATGTAATAGGTATATAATATAACTAGGTATGTACGTACTATATTAAGTTATAAGTTTGTTGTGGTAACTAATACACCCGTCTTAATATCTAGTTATTTAGTATTGCTATTGACTAAGTATTCGACAAGTAACCTGAAATATTAATTTGTACATTATGAAATGAAATGTGATAAAACTTACATTTCATATTGAAAGGAAATCATAATCAGTCGAAATTCTTAGGTAAAATTACGCTAAATTGCATAACAATAAATTCTATACTTCTTATCGCGAATATTGGGTTAGTTATCGAAAGTCCAAAACATGCAATTGCATTACTTCGGTAATCAGATTGGTTTAGGGTGGTTCTTTGTCCCGTCTAGATTATATAAGTATACATTAATACTACGTGACAATACACTGACACATAATAAGGGAAAAATATGGACTTAAATTGATAAGATTAAAATAGCCCCAATTTTATTGGTTAAAATGTCTTATTCCAGTTTGTATGAAAAATTTATAGTACCTAATTTCTTGGACGACTTGGCGGCAGCTTGTGTTTTCAGAACAGAGAGATATAGATAAATAAGTCTCGAAAATTATACAAATGATTTAAGTTTTCTTTAGTGTTAATTCCGTCAATATTTGTTTTTATACAATTCGACACGTGTTTCGCCTCTACACGAGGCATCCTCAGGACGTGTTGTCTCGCCAAAATCTGGCACGAGGCTGAATCAAATGAGCCGGAAGCCGCTCTTTTATACCCTCATCCCATGAAATGACGCGCTGTGATTGGTCGGCTGTTGTGACGTATTACCCCCGGAAGAGATACGTAACAAAGGTGATGAGTCTAAATTTGTTTGTTTATTCAACAATGTAAACATGTTTTATTATTTCTAATTGCTCTGACACATTACGCTTAAATAAGCGAAATCCTTTTTCACATGTATGGAATATATTACTGACCTGAGGATGCCTCGTGTAGAGGCGAAACACGTGTCGAATTGTTTAAAAACAAATATTGGCGGATTTAACACTAAAGAAAACTTAAATCCTTTGTATAATTATGGATTTCCGCAAAGTAACGCCTACTTCAATAAATTGTCTCGAAAATTGTTAAATATAGAGAATCAGAAGATCCTTGTCAAATTACATTCAATGTTAATAAAAAAGCTTAGAAAAATGTCTCCTGATGTTGGTGGCTGTGCCAGTCTCAACCATAAACTTAGTATACTAGGGTAAAAGACGAACCCTGTGTGAGAGTGAGATAACTATCCTTACACGACAACCTAAATGTGAGAAAGAGACGGAATAGATGGACCGTGAAACTATTTTTAAACAATTTAGTTTCCATTAGTCTCCTGTCAAATTGGACCGTGTAATAATGTGTGATAAATTTTAGTGTTTTAGGGTAATTATACTGTGTTTTAACGGATATTAATTAAAAATATAATTTCGTCGTGTTCTGTACTAGATTGTTGTTATATACAGCAACAATCCAAATAAAGAAACATTTCACAGGTAAATACTGATTTTTCAATACTACTTTCGTGGTGTTTATTTTCGTAGAGCATATTCACAAAAATAATAGTAAACACTCTATTTTCCAAGGATTATATTAATTTAAAAAAAGACGTGTGGCACTCGGGGACTGCCGCGGTAAAGCTATTGCATAGCATTTTTTATCAACTTATGCAATTATAATTATTTATTTATTTTATTTATGCAGTATTATTTTTTTGATAAAATTAATTTTAAAAAAAGCAAACGGGTAAAATTTATCTTGCAAGATTTGATTACAGACAGACAACGGGACAGGTGAAACTAAATAAAAATGCTTGTCATAATAATAAAAATTAAAAAAAACGTGATAAAAAAAATAAAGAAATTAAAAAAAATCAAGATGTACCCCAGGCTCGAACCTGGGACCTTCTGCACAAAAAGCATACCTGATAACCGCTGTTCCACGGCAATTGTAATGACTGTGCCGAAATATCTATATACATCTAGTAAGTAAGTGTTAGGTTATTTTCGTTACGGAATTTCTGGATTTAGTCTCAACGCTCAAGGCCCGCGATAGAAGCTATGCAATAGCTTAAAAATATGTGTAAGATAATAAAATATTGTATCCGTGAATAAATTTGACCAAAAGCAAAATACTACACACTTCACTAACTCGCTAACACATCTGTAAAAACAGCAAACATGAATTTTAAATGTCGTCTCGCCATAATGTGGAGAGTGTTTGTGTATTACGCTAGTATTCAGTAATATAAGTCTATGGTCTCAACAGATGTAAAACGTTATAATCTATGTATCCATAATTGATAATTATATCACAATCATAGTGCATTACAAAGCGACCCTAGATTTAGTGTGGGTAGACAGAACTGAATCTTAACAGACTGCAAACGTTAAACTTAAGAAGTCTTCAAATATCAAATTAAAAAAAAATACAAAGATTTCAGATGTCATTGTTTTCATATATACAAGTGTCTATGGTAGGAATCGATCGTTTTCTCTTACTCCATCTGTACTTAGATACGTTGTATCGGTGGCTGTTGAAGCTGGTGCTGCCCAGGACACCCAACGGGCCTGAAAGTTCAAGAAATAAATTCTCAATGGCCAATATATTTCCAAGACTAACAAAAGATATTATCGATCATCAAATTAAAAGACCCCGAACTTTAGCTAACCCGACCTTTTAAGAAGCCCGAAGAAGGAAAGACAAACGTGCATTGAAAAGGTCACGCTAAAACTAATTATGCAAATGATTTAAGTTTTCTTTAGTATTAATTCCGCCAATATTTGTTTTTAAAACAATTCGACACGTGTTTCGCCTCTACACTAGGCATCCTCAGACGTGTTGTCTCGCCAAAATCTAGCACGAGACTGAGACTGACTGAGTTAAAAACAAATATTGGCGGATTTAACATTAAAGAAAACTTAAATCATTTGTGTAATTATGGATTTCCGCAAAGTAACGCCTAATTCAATAAATTTGCTAAAACTAATATAAAAACCATAAACTTAGACTACTATACTAAGTCTATGGTAAAACACAGTTACAATAACACGCATTTTAATGGTTTTAAAAGTGTTTTATTTAAATGTGTAACACTCGCGTTAATCTAAAAAAATATTGTAGACCCCGAACTATCTAACGGCCATTTTCAATAACCTATGTATCCTTAGTTTAACTTACTAGAGGTAGACAAATCTATCCTTTTACTCTTACTTACATTTCAATAACCTATTGACAGATAGCATTGGACTATAACGGCCGTTCCCGAAATACTATCTACAGATAGAGATAAATAACAACCTTCTACAGTCAGTAAGTAGCTGTCAATAATCTGAAGCTGTCCCAATATTCCCGATATGTCATTCTTATCGCCTTATATTGGGACACGTGAATTGCAATTTCCATACAAACTTTATATCGCTGGTGAGATACAGCGTGTACGGATAAGGTGAGTTACCGTCTATAAGTTTATTCGGACAAAAAAGTCAACGATAGTTACGATTTTTATCGCAAGTAAAAGATAGACTGAATATTGGGAACGGCTGTAACTGTATAGGACGTAACTATGGATAGATAAGATCTTAAACAGTGACAGCAATGTATCCGTAAGTTAAACTAAGGGTAGATAGGTTATTGAAAACGGTCGTTAATCGGATAAAGTCAAGCCAATTACAAAAGTCAATCCCTAATAAAAGTGCCACAAAACAAAACACACAAAAAATAAAAAGTTTCTTTCCGATGTGTTCAAATTTTACAATCATCTGATTATTTCTTGAAAAAAAAATAAAATTACTTTCATCCTTTGAAATGAAATAGAATGAAGCTAATATTTGTTTCTGTTGGTGATCATGCTAGTATAATATAATTCTGATAAAATACCTCTGCTCTATCTTTTGGCATTCGCCATATAGAGTCCGCGTCGAGTGGCAGGGAATCTAATGGTATGTCCAGACAGGGTGTGAGTAAACGTGGTGAATCGGCCAGAAAGGCGGCCACGTCTGAAGCGGTTGGACGCGCTTTATAGCTCGTCTTCCAGCACGATTTTATTAGACCTTCCCTGAAAATGTTTAATGTTGATATAAAGGACATAATATGAAACTAATTTGTTTAACTTTGCCTTATTTTAAATTTATTTCTAAAACACATACCAGACAATTATAAAAAAAAAATCGAAACTTTAGTATCATCGGACGCAACAAAAAATAAAGATTGAAGTAATAGTTGTCAAACAAAAAGGCAAAAATGACAGTTATTTTATTTTGTATTTTTAATTTTTTGTTGCCATTAGTGGAATGTAAACAAAATCTATCAACTACATCAGCCTTACAAGACTAACAGTTCTAAACAAAATATTAATCACCTAGAAAACTAAAGATGCGAGCATCTTTATATGGTTAAAGAACTTTATTCTCAATAAGAACAGAACATATTCACTTACATGAGAAAACAATATAAACATTAGGTATCTTATTCGTAGTACTGCGAGTCTATACAAAACAAAGTGGGTAGAAATGAAAAAACCGCGTAAACATTATGATCAACACATGCATTAAGAGCTACTAGATACGGCATGGCACGTCGGGGTAAGGATAGTTTGATATAATTTTTTTTATATATATAATTTATAATCCAAACATTATTTTTCAAATACGACATTATCAAATTCAAATACTCACAATTGTGGTTTGAGTCCAGCTGGTAAAGCCAATGTCTCTCCATCTTTTACTTTAGTAAGCACTTCGCTGTTACTAAGTCCTTGGAATGGTAAAGCACCAAATGTCACAATTTCGTACAAAAGCACACCAAATGACCACACATCAGAAGCAGGTGAGAACACCCCATAAGCTAAACTTTCTGGTGCCATCCAACGAACCGGCAACATTCCCTTTCTGCTAAACCTATAATAGTCATTTTCAAACACTAGTCTAGTCATACCGAAGTCAGCTAATTTAACAACTCTTCTAGCACTAACTAGGCAATTTCTAGCTGCAACATCTCTATGAACATATTTTAATTGTGCTAAATAAGACAAAGCTCTAGCCACATCTAAGGCCATCCCGGTCAGACGTCTAGCAGAGACTTGTTCTTCAGGATCATCACTGGTATCAGCCATTGCTAAATGCCGTCTGGCTAACAAATAATTCTTCAAGTCCCCATACAACATAAACTCCATTACAGTACATACCGGTTCAGTCTTTGTTATAACTCCAAGTAAGCGTACTACGTTTTTGTGGTCAAAACGCTTCATTGCTTCAGCTTCAGACAAAAAATCTAATTTCTCCTCAGTATTTGCACCGGCTTTTAATGTTTTAACGGCTACGGCAGTCCAGCCCCGATCTTCAGCGATTAATGCATGCCCACCATAAACAGTACCGAATGCTCCCATTCCAAGCTTTCGATTAATGACGACCCTTTCTCGGGGTATTTCCCATTTATCAAGACCTATTGTTTTTGGAAGGGATCTTAGTCGAAGAGCTTCTAAGCGTACTCTATATTTACGTTCAGCTCGTCGCTTACAATAATAAGCGAGACCAGTTATTGCCGCCACTGTTAAAGCTAATAGCATAGATAAAAGTAGAAAAAAAGCGGCTCGACAATCAGTACTCAGAAAATCTGCCAGAGGTTGTATTCCGCATATTTCTCCCCCATCATCAGGCATATGTCCATCTGAGGTATACCATTTAATTAAATGATCTTGTACATCCAATGTGTTATCAAGCCATTTGCCTATAACGTTACGCCTGTGCCCATCCCATTGATATAAAATTAATGGCGATTTTCTTGCGTATGCGGCATCTTCAGAATCTGTACCAAGACGAGTCCAGTTAAACTGTCCGGTAAGTCCCACATAGTTGGTTAAAGTTGCGTTCATAACAAGAGATCTGAAAAGAATTATAATTTATTAATTAATTAACTAACAGAGACTATGGGCTGCGGTGACCAGGTGACCATTATGCTCGTTTGTTCTCCTTTTGCATAAAACATATAATGTAGCAGTTAAATGCAAAACTCTTATGAATCTTCTAGTGTTGCTAAATAGTAGGAGTATGTGCGGCGGTAATCACATAACAACATACTCGAGTCATATTTGAAAAAAGGGAAAGAACTGATCATAATCTTCTGGTGTTGCTAAATAGTAGGAGTATGTGCGGCGGTAATCACATAACAACATACTCGAGTCATATTTGAAAAAAGGGAAAGAACTGATCATAATCTTCTGGTGTTGCTAAATAGTATGTGCGGCGGTAATCACATAACAACATACTCGAGTCACATTTGAAAAAAGGGAAAGAACTGATCATAATCTTCTGGTGTTGCTAAATAGTATGTGCGGCGGTAATCACATAACAACATACTCGAGTCACATTTGAAAAAAGGGAAAGAACTGATCATAATCTTCTGGTGTTGCTAAATAGTATGTGCAGTGGTAATCACATAACAACATACTCGAGTCATATTTGAAAAAAGGGAAAGAACTGATCATAATCTTCTGGTGTTGCTAAATAGTATGTGCAGTGTTAATCACATAACAACATACTCGAGTCATATTTGAAAAAAGGGAAAGAACTGATCATAATCTTCTGGTGTTGCTAAATAGTATGTGCGGCGGTAATCACATAACAACATACTCGAGTCACATTTGAAAAAAGGGAAAGAACTGATCATAATCTTCTGGTGTTGCTAAATAGTATGTGCAGTGTTAATCACATTACAACATACTCGAGTCATATTTGAAAAAAGGGAAAGAACTGATCATAATCTTCTGGTGTTGCTAAATAGTATGTGCGGCGGTAATCACATAACAACATACTCGAGTCACATTTGAAAAAAGGGAAAGAACTGATCATAATCTTCTGGTGTTGCTAAATAGTATGTGCAGTGTTAATCACATAACAACATACTCGAGTCATATTTGAAAAAAGGGAAAGAACTGATCATAATCTTCTGGTGTTGCTAAATAGTATGTGCGGCGGTAATCACATAACAACATACTCGAGTCACATTTGAAAAAAGGGAAAGAACTGATCATAATCTTCTGGTGTTGCTAAATAGTATGTGCGGCGGTAATCACATAACAACATACTCGAGTCACATTTGAAAAAAGGGAAAGAACTGATCATAATCTTCTGGTGTTGCTAAATAGTATGTGCAGTGTTAATCACATAACAACATACTCGAGTCATATTTGAAAAAAGGGTAAGAACTGATCATAATCTTCTGGTGTTGCTAAATAGTATGTGCAGTGGTAATCACATAACAACATACTCGAGTCACATTTGAAAAAAGGGAAAGAACTGATCATAATCTTCTGGTGTTGCTAAATAGTATGTGCAGTGTTAATCACATAACAACATACTCGAGTCATATTTGAAAAAAGGGTAAGAACTGATCATAATCTTCTGGTGTTGCTAAATAGTATGTGCAGTGGTAATCACATAACAACATACTCGAGTCACATTTGAAAAAAGGGAAAGAACTGATCATAATCTTCTGGTGTTGCTAAATAGTATGTGCGGCGGTAATCACATAACAACATACTCGAGTCACATTTGAAAAAAGGGAAAGAACTGATCATAATCTTCTGGTGTTGCTAAATAGTATGTGCAGTGGTAATCACATAACAACATACTCGAGTCATATTTGAAAAAAGGGAAAGAACTGATCATAATCTTCTGGTGTTGCTAAATAGTATGTGCGGCGGTAATCACATAACAACATACTCGAGTCACATTTGAAAAAAGGGAAAGAACTGATCATAATCTTCTGGTGTTGCTAAATAGTATGTGCAGTGTTAATCACATAACAACATACTCGAGTCATATTTGAAAAAAGGGAAAGAACTGATCATAATCTTCTGGTGTTGCTAAATAGTATGTGCGGCGGTAATCACATAACAACATACTCGAGTCACATTTGAAAAAAGGGAAAGAACTGATCATAATCTTCTGGTGTTGCTAAATAGTATGTGCAGTGTTAATCACATAACAACATACTCGAGTCATATTTGAAAAAAGGGAAAGAACTGATCATAATCTTCTGGTGTTGCTAAATAGTATGTGCAGTGGTAATCACATAACAACATACTCGAGTCACATTTGAAAAAAGGGAAAGAACTGATCATAATCTTCTGGTGTTGCTAAATAGTATGTGCAGTGGTAATCACATAACAACATACTCGAGTCACATTTGAAAAAAGGGAAAGAACTGATCATAATCTTCTGGTGTTGCTAAATAGTATGTGCGGCGGTAATCACATAACAACATACTCGAGTCACATTTGAAAAAAGGGAAAGAACTGATCATAATCTTCTGGTGTTGCTAAATAGTATGTGCAGTGGTAATCACATAACAACATACTCGAGTCATATTTGAAAAAAGGGAAAGAACTGATCATAATCTTCTGGTGTTGCTAAATAGTATGTGCGGCGGTAATCACATAACAACATACTCGAGTCACATTTGAAAAAAGGGAAAGAACTGATCATAATCTTCTGGTGTTGCTAAATAGTATGTGCAGTGGTAATCACATAACAACATACTCGAGTCATATTTGAAAAAAGGGAAAGAACTGATCATAATCTTCTGGTGTTGCTAAATAGTATGTGCGGCGGTAATCACATAACAACATACTCGAGTCACATTTGAAAAAAGGGAAAGAACTGATCATAATCTTCTGGTGTTGCTAAATAGTATGTGCGGCGGTAATCACATAACAACATACTCGAGTCACATTTGAAAAAAGGGAAAGAACTGATCATAATCTTCTGGTGTTGCTAAATAGTATGTGCAGTGTTAATCACATAACAACATACTCGAGTCATATTTGAAAAAAGGGTAAGAACTGATCATAATCTTCTGGTGTTGCTAAATAGTATGTGCAGTGGTAATCACATAACAACATACCCGAGTCATATTTGAAAAAAGGGAAAGAACTGATCATAATCTTCTGGTGTTGCTAAATAGTATGTGCAGTGTTAATCACATAACAACATACTCGAGTCATATTTGAAAAAAGGGTAAGAACTGATCATAATCTTCTGGTGTTGCTAAATAGTATGTGCAGTGTTAATCACATAACAACATACTCGAGTCATATTTGAAAAAAGGGAAAGAACTGATCATAATCTTCTGGTGTTGCTAAATAGTATGTGCAGTGGTAATCACTTAACAACATACTCGAGTCATATTTGAAAAAAGGGAAAGAACTGATCATAATCTTCTGGTGTTGCTAAATAGTATGTGCGGCGGTAATCACATAACAACATACTCGAGTCATATTTGAAAAAAGGGAAAGAACTGATCATAATCTTCTGGTGTTGCTAAATAGTACGAGTATGTGCAGTGGTAATCACTTAACAACATACTCGAGTCATATTTGAAAAAAGGGAAAGAACTGATCATAATCTTCTGGTGTTGCTAAATAGTATGTGCAGTGGTAATCACATAACAACATACTCGAGTCATATTTGAAAAAAGGGAAAGAACTGATCATAATCTTCTGGTGTTGCTAAATAGTACGAGTATGTGCAGTGGTAATCACTTAACAACATACTCGAGTCATATTTGAAAAAAGGGAAAGAACTGATCATAATCTTCTGGTGTTGCTAAATAGTATGTGCAGTGTTAATCACATAACAACATACTCGAGTCATATTTGAAAAAAGGGTAAGAACTGATCATAATAATATTTATTTCTGAAAATAAATACTTTCGCACCATAAATCAATGAGCTTCTTATGAGCCTATACATTATAGACTTTGAACATTAATGCCACGAAATAAGGTGTTAATTTGAATGACTGTGTCAATGTTATCTGTATAAGTTAATGTATGTATAATGATGAACTTTTAGTAGGTGATGGGGAGTCTAGTTATCTAGAGTACATCAATGTATGGATAGCTAGATAAATTTTTAGTAATTACAGCTCACCTTATCAATCTAGTATCATGTAAATCATCCATTGCTGTTGGTCGTTCATTTATCAGCTGTTTGAGCGTGTTAGCCCAGAGTGTGACGGTGTCGTAGAGTAGCATGGCGTGAGGCCCGGGATCAACGCATTGTACTTTAAGAAAATTGCATTGTTGCTTCCATCGACTCTCCCAGGCTGTGGTTTGATTTGATAAACTTGTGTTAAGTGATCTCTGCAATCATAAGAAATACATAATATGATAAACTATTTAGGAAATATTGGTAAAGGTAAGACCTGGTGGTAAGAAAATAGCTACCAGCCTTTCAGCCTACCAGATGTCGGTAAGTGCTTCATTTTAGAACATGCACTTGTCATATACTAGATAAAAGGAATTTATTTTCACCAAAAATGATTCCTTTAGAATTCTTTTGGATGTCATTTCTAATATACTAGATACTACTACCGCTTCGGAAACAAATGGCGCTCTGAGAGAGAAGACGCGGCGCAAGAAACTCTCCCAGCCTTTTTTTTTGCGTTCTTTTTAATAAAAATATACAATATTGTCCTGTCATTTCTGTTGCTATAAAATAATCATAATCTAGTCCCAGGCTGTCCGATCACTTTGATATTCAGCTGTAGAGTAATAGGATTTACGACAGAGCTATTTTTAAATAAAAAAAATTATAGATAATGCCTGAACAGTGGTTTGGACGTTATAATAATTTATTTATTTATTTTATTTTATTAGGAAAAGAAACAGTATTACATGACATAAATAGGTTAAAAAAGTCTACATCTATTAACCATTTACAGTTTTCGCATATAAGAGACTATAAGCGTGTTACAAATAATGAACAAAAATACAAAAAAAGATCAAGAAGTAATACAGTAAAAGTATATAGATATAAATACACGAAGACAAACTGAATGGATATTATAGTATTCAGGTATTCAGCAATCAAGAGAACACACACTCATCCAACGCCTCGTCAATGTACCTCTTAACGCGTTTGGTGACGTATTGAATATATCGAAATCAGGCAAGTCTACTGATATCTGATTTATTGCTTGTGGACACCTTATAAAATATGAATGTTGCCTGTAATTAGTATTGCAATGAGGAACGTATAGAGTACATTTTGTCCTGGTGTAGTTATTGGGCGCTTTGATACCAATTTGTGATGTTAATTTAGAAGAATCTATCTTAGAGTGAAGTAACTTAGAGTAAAAATAAGAGTATATATTTAACCTTAAAGCTATTAAGTATCTTATGAAGCCTACTACAATTAGTTATAATCAATCCCTTATTTCTAGTGTTATAATAATGAAAATCACTATTAAGAGCAAAAAGGTGACAATTTTTGAGAACGTATATTAAAATTTCATAAATGTACTGACAATGAACAGTCATAATATTTATTTCTTAAATTTTCTATGAGAGACTGTCTATATCAATGTCAGCAGCATTACCCCTCAGTAATAAAAATTGATTATTTTCTACAAGTTAATAATCAGCTTATTTTTAGATTTTTAAGTAAAACTTAATGAAAAAGATTAGACTACCTAAAAGTACATTAAATAATTAAGACAGTATAATGAAGTTACAATTATTGTAATTTATGAATCACCACAGGTAACAAACATAAAAAATAGTCAAATTGAGAACCTCCTCCTTTTTTTTGAAGTCGGTTGAAATTTGAAATAATTTTTAATGCCTTTTTTTTATGGAATAGGAGGACTAACGAGCGTACGGGTCACCATTTCTTAAGTGATCACCGTCACCCACAAGCTCTTGCAACACCAGAGGATACCCATGTCGTATCGTCCCGGAAACACCGCACAAGGAAGTTCATTCCACAGCTTTGTAGTGCGTGGAAGAAAGCTCCTTGAAAACCGCACTGTGGAGGACCGCCACACATCCAGATGGTGAGGATGATATCCTAACTTGTCGTGCGAAGGTGGAATGCCTGAGTAACTAAAAGTCTTACCTCACTCGACCAGTTTATCAGCCATTCAGATGCAACAGAAATATGGCCCAAGATCATCTGCTCGAGTTGTTCTGCGGAGCATTTGTCATAGGGTCCAGGTTTATGCCAGTTAGGTGGGAGAGTAGCTGGCAACATCCACACAGCGCCAGAATCTGGTGTCAGACTAGCGTTGTAACCCGCACAGAGGACGCTTCGTACTGCTCTAGCGTCTTCAACATATACCAATATTATACGAGCATTTTTCCGTACAACACGCTCTGCCCACTGTTAAAAAGAAAATGAGAAACATGAACATAAAGAAACATTGAAGAACTAAAACAATTTAAATGCCAAAGGAGGATTGCGAGAATGCATGTATTTTGGGACCCACTGAATGAAGTGGCGTACATCATGGAAACTTTTAAATAATTGTAGAACGTAACAAAACTAAGAAAAAAGTAAATCGTAAGTAAGTCTAAAAAAGTGGGAGAAAAAAGATATGCTTATAAAATATAACCTAAAATTATTAATCAATATCTATTGTTCAATCAATAATTTGTAACTTATGTCTATGCCTAATTACTGTCTGCTAAAAGATAATATAATATATTATATGTGGAAGGTTGTTGTTGAATAATTGAGGATTCATAATTCATTCTTTTTTCAAGCAGGTATCGAACCTTTTAAAGACTCTGACTTACCCACTGATTTTAGTAGGTATCAAAAAACGATAATAATCTTATTGAATTTTATTGTGAATTACTACTGAATTGGGTAGGTAAAGATAGTTTGATGGTGTCGGAACATCCACATAAAAATTACTGTCATGTCAAAGAAATGTAGACGTCAATATTCAATTGCGCAAAACGTTCCGTTAGTGCAAGATAATTTACTTTTTATCTATATATATAAAAATGAATTGAACGGCTGGACCGATTTGGCAAATTTAGGTCTTGAATTATTTGTGGAAGTCCAGAGAAGGTTTAAAAGGTGAATAAATAGGAAAATGCTGCTAAATTAAATAAAAACAACAAATTTGTTATTCCTTTGATGTGTCCATACATAATTTCAATGAGAGAATTTATTGACGCACGGTTTGACAGTTCTGCTGTGAAACAATTTCATTACGACAGCAGGGTGCATATTTTACGATGTAATTTTTGATGTTATGATATATTATTGACAAATTCATATAAAAACATTATTTTATTTATTATATACAGAACAACGTCTGTCGGATCAGCTAGTTAAATTATAATAATTTATTTCGTTTGTCTCCCATATCTTACCGCCTCAATATTTTTTGTATAAACATCCTATAAGCTTAAGTTTATAATTAATATAAACTTGTACATGAACGATGCTTCGTTAATTTTTAATCAAATTTCATTCAGTCCATTCTCGCCATCCTACTTTATATTGTTGTAACCTATCACTACGAAATTAAAATACAAAAGTTATTAAAATTGTAAGACTGATAAAATGTTATATTGCAATAGAATCTTTCCCGGATTCTATCGATTTATTTGTAAACTAGCTGCCCCGACAGACATTGTTCTGTTGTAAAAAAAAACTCTTGCGGATGGAATTTCTTTAAATCGCCAGCTTCTTAGCTGATCTCTACTCGGCGAAAGGAATATTTCTACCAAATTTCAAGTCTATATCAATCAAATCTGTCAATATCTCTGGAACTATAAGGTGTAGACACCTTATAGTTCCAGAGATATCATGATGAGTGACTATATACGTGGAAATCTCTTATATATATAGACAGATAGAAGATAACTAGCTGACCCGACAGACGTTGTTCTGTTCATAATAAAAAAAAAACTCTTGCGGATGGAATTTTCGAAAACCCGTTCTTAGCTGACCTCTACTCGGTGAAAAGAATATTCCTACCAAATTTCAAGTCTTTAGCTCTTATGGTTCCAGAGATATCGTGATGAGTGACTCTCTACGTGGAAATCTCTTATATATATATATATATATATATATATATATAGATTGCGCTGTGATTATGTCAAAATCATCATGTTTACGTTTGGCATTCTATAGCCGCGCATTTTGCGGGGAATTTCTTGCCTAGCAAGCCACTTTTGTAGAATCAATTACTAGTTCCAGCTTTCCCGAAGCGATATGACTTAGGGACATTGTAAATGGAAATCTAGTTTACATAAATTCCTTAATTAGATTAAATTATTTAAAAAAAACTTAATATTATTATCATAATTATTCACTTCAATTTGTCCAAATATATATTTCATCTGTCTTTTTCTTTTATAATATTACATTACCTAAAGCTAGTTATTGTCGTATTTTAATAGTTATTAATTTATGCTAAACATGCTGAGTACACACCCTCGTGGAGTTGCAGCCTATCTTGTATTTAGCTGTTTTTTTTTGTTTATTATGTATTTGTTGTAATTCTGTTGTGTGTACCTATTAAATAAATAAATAAATTCAAGCATAGAGCAATGCATCTCTTAACCTCAGTTGTTGCGGTTGTCCATTGACGGTTGCCTCACCACGTGAGTTTCTTGCCTTGTTGAGAGTAGGATGAATTAATTTAAATACTGTTTGTTCTATATATCAAATAAAGTTGTTTGATACGTAACTCACCGATGAGAATATATCTGGCTCCAGATCTGTTCTGTCTTCGGGTAGGTCGAGTGGAACGATAAAGTCGACACCAAGGCTGGCCGTGGACAGAGCTGATCGAGTAGCTGGCTCAGTCACGGCAGCCACTCGGCGCCAGCCCAGATGGGACATGAGAGCAGCGAGCGCTGATGCTGCCAGGCGAGCGTCACCGGCAGCTTCAAGAAAAATTGCGTACGTAAAAAGTACACATGTCAGAAGTGGAACCTTCATTGTGTATGAACCTGTAAACTGCATATGAAGTCCTGGTACATGTTGCTATGATGACGCATGATTTCAACCGATATGAAATGTATTACCATCACCGCTACCACATTTATGTCCTCCTGGTGTCTATGTATAATGAGGTATACGCGCCTCATACATAAGACAATCTCTTCTTCAACTATGATCGCCTGGTAGCAAAACACTGTATAATGCTTCCTTTCTCATTTTCTCCCTCGTTAAATCTTGTGAATTTATTTATGTTTCTGTCTCTTTTTATTGTCGCTTTTTCGTTTCATCGACTCTCAAATCACAACAGTGCTAAGAAAGTTTATTTATTTAAAAATTGAGCCCATTGATCAAATCTTGTTTGATTAATTTTGTTTTGTTTTTGTACACAGACTTAGTTTACCTTTGGTTTACCTCGCTTCGCTCAAATATACGCCGCAGCGAAGCGATACCACAAGCGACTGCGGCATAGTTAAAATTTATTTGACAATCTGGTTAGTTACCTAGCAGAGCAAATGGTGCAGCAGGAGATGTAGGAACTTGAGCGGTGTACGCAAGGACTGGCAGACCATGCGTTGGGCCCTGGCGTGCTACGTCTGCGAACGCGGAGCCACAAGCCGGACCGACCACGGCAGAAAGCATGCTGTACTCTCCTGTACCGAGTGCGTCGATCATGTATTGGTAAGCTCGGGCTGCGTCACAATGATCATCGTAAGTCTCTACCTGAAAAGTCAAAGCAAAAATATTTTACTGACATAGAGTTACATTTATGATTAAAAGTCGTGAAGCCGGTTATAACGAAGGTTTTCATGCTATTCGACATAATATTATATGGTTAGATTCCTAACATAACTGAAAAACACAAAAACGACAAAAAATTAATAGAAGCCCTCTTTGCTTAAAAGACACCTTAAATTTTCTTACTTAATACCTTATAAAGCGTCGAATAAATCATCTATATAATATATAAAAAAGAATGTATGTTTGTATGTTCCCTATAAACTCCTAAACTATTCGAGCGATCTCAATTAAATCTTTTGTAATAGATTCGTTGAAGTTCAGGGAAGGTTTACATATATAATTTTTAAGGCAAAACAACGTTTGCCAGGTCAGCTAGTATTCAATGAATTCATCAACCGAAACCATTTTGGAACGTGTCGGGCGAGGATCGAACCTTGTTCTCCGTGGTTAGACTCAACAGTTCTACTGCGACGACGGTTTTTTTTATTTTAAGAAATTTTAAATTTTTATTATTTATTTCACTATATTATAAAATAGTTATATTTTGATATTTCGTTGTGCTCTCGATTTCCCGCAATCAAAATTAGTACTACATACCTCGAGTCCTTACGTAATGACTATAAAAATATATAATAATCTGCCAGACAAAATTCTGTATAGATAACTAAAATGAATTTATCAAAATACTTAAAAACTTTTTATTAGAAAAATACTACTACGCCATTAATGATTTATTAAACGACTCAAACGAAAATAAATAAAAATATGGGTCACCTACGTTCTGCTGCGGTCAGACCAATAGCGACACCCAAACTGGGTATCACTAATTTTTTTTTTATTAATTTTTTTATTTGACGAGCCTGGTAGCCCATCAACCAGTTGTCGTTGGACTGGCTTTGTTTTATCAAAATCTACATATGAGACATCTAGCAGTTCCAAAGGTTTCATTCGATCACCAGGATCTTCATCATCTTCAACAAGCTCTGACCACCTTTTTTCTAGACTTCCTCTAATGTATACTGCCTTGTATAATTATAGTATTTACTCCAAATGTTATATTTAAGGAATGTATTCATGGAATTGCAATAAATTGAAATTGTGCTATTGTTTTAGTTCATTGCCACCAGCTTATCTTTAAACTATTGTATCTTCTTTTCTGTTTATTGACTTAATAATAGGTCGATCCCATTTACAATTCAAATCAGTAAACAGCACCAATGTAAGTAATGTAACTAATCTCAATGTTATCAAACTAATTATTATTCTCAACTGAGACTTTCTATATTACTATACAATTCATAACAATGTATGTATTTTAATAATCTCTTGATTACTGCGTAATTAGTCTTCTATTCTTTTTTTTACTTTAAACGCTGGCAACGCTCCTGTGATTCCTCTGGTGTTAAAGTGAATGTGGGCGGCGGTAATATCATATATAATACAAAATATAATAACTTAAGCATACATAAATACGAATAAACATACAACGATTCGGAAAGAAATTCATCATATAAATATTTTCAACTAAGTCTATTCCTTAGATATATGTATATTTGACCTGCATAATACAATATAGATATTCAAAATACGATATATATGAATGATGATTATCATAACTTCGATTATAAGAAACACGCTTTTTATAGAAAACCGAACAAAAAAATAGAAAAACGATAGAAAAAAATTGCATAAATTAACAAAAATCGTATTTTGCAATTTGAAAAATGGAAATTTTTTATCAAATTGTGTAGTTAATATAATATTTATTAATTCCCTTTGATACCTACCTACACAAATTAATAACAATGGGAAGACTAATGCAACTGTTTACTTCAAATGTCACGAGGGGCTGCTGAAAACCAGTGTTGTGTTGGTGTCTTCTGCACTGACCAACAATATATTGAGTCAGCTCCTTTTAGCAGGGAATCACGCTCACACTGTTATTTTTAATCTTTATAATATTTTTACGGTATTTAATTTAGTATTTTAAGATTTTAATTAATATTGTAAATTGTTGTGTTTTTGTGTGAGTGTTTTTTTATTGCTAATAAAGTATTTCTATTTCTATTGTTATCGGTCCTCAATAAATCTACGAATCTTTACAGAATCTGGCCGTTTAAAGTGGTTCAAAATCGCGCTTAAATGAGACGGTTACAAACAAATATACATACAGTTGAAGCTAAAAGGACTAAACAGCTAAAATTTCAGGTAAATCTTTAATAAATCTGCGTTTATATTTTTTGGATTGAACTACTGAATGTTAACGTTCCAAAGTTTTATAAAGTGCAGCCTATTTGACAGATAAAAAATTCAATAAAAAGACGAGCCTCGGATTATTTTTTCGTCTGTACTTAATCTATAAGAGTCATAATATATTATTTTATGTACAATGTACCAGTTGACCAGTGGACCAAGGTGTCAATTGAAATAACAAGTACATTTCATGGGAACTTGAACCGATGAACGTCAGATTCGCTACAAGTGTGTCAATAAGCCGGATATCAACTATCTTATGTTGATATAAACCGCTGTAATAAATTTTAATTAGTTTAAACAGTGCAGCTGATATAAATACCATCTTTGTGCTGCAAAAGAAAGGCTATTTACGTTATTTATACCCTAGGTTCTAATGAAGCATAAGAAGCAAAATAAACATTTTGACTGTTGCATCTCAATATATTCTTGATAATGTTCTTTAATATGTTCATAAGCACGTTAAGGAATTTGCTAGAAGCTGCGACGATCATGATGTTAACACGAGGAACAAACATTAACTTGTTAGAATCTTTATATCTCCTCGGTTAAGACTTTTATTGGAGGATGTACAAAACAAATGAGTTTTGAAATTCAAAAGAATAGTTAAAAACGTTTGTGTGGTAAAGGTTATTATAACATAAACGATTTTCTTAATGATACCACAGACTGGGAATGGAGCAAACACCCTTAGGCTATTTAATTATAAATGTTTATTGTACGATATTACATAGTAATCCATATGTAGTAAAAAAGCCCGCTGAGTTTTATTGCGCCCGTTCTTCTCAGGTCTGAGGCATGCTTTTTCGAATGCATCATCATATCCTATTTGAATAAAAATATTGAATTTACCTTAAATCTTGCAATTCCAACGGACTCCTTCTCTAGATCTGCTTCGGCTAAGGCCGCCGCCGCGGCAAGAGCTGATGCATCATACACTTCTTTTTTCGTTGTCTTTGGTATTAGCACAGCCACCCGGACTTCCAAGTGTACATTTCTTATTGGATGTGCTGAAAGAAACTCCAAAGCTGCATCCTGGGCTCCTTTAATACGCTTCCTTTCAGCTAATTCATGAATCTCGGACACTTTTAAATTCAATCTTATCAACGCTCTAACTGCAGCTGGCGATCTGGCTAGAGCCCTTGTATTTATCAATTTCACTAATCGGCGACTTTCGAAGTAGCACCTATCTGCGTCTGAGTCTATACATGGCGGAGGACCGAGTGGGAATAAGTTTTTTGCTAGATCCTTATATTTAGGAGCCCAGTCACATAATAATGCTCGGTTTCCAAACGAAGTGGCTATTCTATACACTTCTGCTCCTAACGGTACCACAATGCTGTAGAGTTTATAGGTGAGTACAATTTCAAACAAAAGTAGTCCTTCGCTTTCATCACTTGTAAATATTATAGCACATTCTGTCGAGTTACACCATTCCGGTTTTAAGGATGTGAATTTTTCTGGTAACAATATACTGCAACAAAAATGATAAGTAATAGAAACAAAAAACTTGGCTAGAGCATTTCTGGTAGTCATAACACTTCAGTTTGGAAACTGAAATTACGTGAAAAACTTAATTTGAAGATAGAGTCTTGGATAGTTGAGATATACTTAAGTGAAATGTTTATTCAGTTATATATATCTCGACTATACCCATATATAAAAATAAAGTAAAAAAACCGAGGTTGTCTAAACTAAAAAGACATAAAAGGCCGGCAACGCTCCTGTGTTCCTCGGGTGTTGCTAGAAACTGAGGAGCGGCGGTGATTACTTTACATCAAGTGATCTGTACGCTTGTTTTTTATCCTCAATGCATAAAAAAAAGAATATAACTATTATATATTTTGTGCACATAATAGCTCATAAAAAATATTTACAATTTTTATAATGAGCCCAAAAGTATATATGCAGGCGCTACCTATAGATAAAAATTAAGAGATTGCAATGCGTAAGCACTAAAAGAAGAACAAAGTAATGTTTTGTCTCCACACATCTATACATATAAATAAAATTGGAGTGTCTGTTTGTTATATTGAAATAACCATTTTTTACTACATGTATATTATGAATATGTATACGGTACATACACCAAAATAGCATTTTTTAAACTTTTGTCTGTCTGTCTGTTTGTTCCGGCTAATGTCTGAAATGACTGGACCGATTTTGACAGGTTTATTTGAGAAAAAAATTTTTTTTTAAAAATAAAGTAAAGTTGCACTGTCCGAGAAACGGTTTAACTCTAAAAATAATTTATATGGCATAACAACGTTTGCCGGGTCAGCTAGTGGGTAATAATTTTATATTTTTGGAAGAATCATGCAAAACTAAACATTAAAATTTGTGTAAACTTTACATACCTATCATTCGACTTATTGTCATTCGTAAACGAACCAACTATTTCAGCCATAGAAACATGATATTTTGTTGCAATAGTCGAGTCAGCAAAGTCCAGAATAGATCTGGCTGGAGGTGCAGCAAGACAAACTCTTCTAGTCGGTACAGATATATCACCAAGATCATCCAATCCAAAATCGTGCAATGAATTGGTTGGCAATAAATTTGCTGTCGGCAATGATAGAAATACTACATTGATTTTGGCCTCAATTAGCTGCCTGATAGTGGCAATTCGGCACATCTCTGTGTCAGCTCTGTATGGTGACCAGCATTCTGCTGGAGGGGGAACAGCGTGTGCTTTGACTCCAGCTGTTCTCATGATAAGAGCACCTAGCTCTGCTAAAGCTGGTGCAACGTCTTCTCCTCCTGGTATGCATGCTGTTACCGCTAATGACGTTTCTTTGATGATAGTTGTGTTTTCGCCTGAAAATTTATAATTTTAACTACATACATTTTCTTCATTAAAAAAATGGAAATACTGAGAGTAATTGGTTATGCGCGAAGTACGCGATAGTTTGAGTTGTATGTTGGGTGTATGTCCTTACTCCTTGCCAACTTTTTTTTTATGAAAATAAGGGATGAGACGAGCAGGACGTCCAGCTAATGGTAATTGATACGCCTACATATAACAATGCAGTGCCGCTCAAGATTATTGAAAATGCCAAAGATTCTGAGCGCCTCTACAGCTGAGCTCGTCACTTTGAGACATAAGATGTAAAGTCTCAGTTGCCCAGTAATTTCAAGAGCTACGGCGCACTTCAGACCGAAACACATTAATGCTTACACATTACTGCTTTCCGGCAGAAATAGTCGCCGCTGTGGTACCCATAATCAATCCGGCATAATAATTAATGGCAATCCTAAGATATTTGTAGTTACAAATAATTTATTAAATTCCGTCTAGTTGGATACCACAAGGGCATCTATGTTTATTGCCAAGTAGTTGTGTTTAAGCACTATATTTAGTGTTTCGATTACAAGTGCATTTTGCAAGCGAAATTTCTGGGGCTACATTTAAAGAATGCTGGAAGAGTTTCTTGCGCCGCTCCTTCTCTCTCAGAGCGCCATTTGTTTCCGAAGCGGTAGTAGTATCTAGTATATTAGAAATGACATCATGATATGAAATAAATGCCTTTATGCCTTTAAGTTCAAAAAAATTTATGTAGTCTTACCTCTAATAAGGCTGGCGAGCAACAGAGTGCACGCCAGAATCCTCCACCTGTAAATAAAACGTGTCATTAGTCTCGGAAACAAAACCAAATTTATTGTTATCCTAAGAATCAGAATAAAGTTATTCAAATTCAAATATTTTTATTATTGAACGTCAAAAACTACCACCTATTCAAAAAAGACTACCTGAGACCTGAGAAGAGGGCGCAAGAAACTCAGCGGGCTTTTTTTTATATAAAAATATGGATTACAATGTGATATAGTACAATAAACATTTATATTTAGAGAGGATGAGGGTGTTCGCTCCATTTCCAGTCTATGGTGTCATTAAGAAAATCGTTTATGCTTTCGTAATCTTTCCCACACAAACGTTTTTCAACAATTCTTTTAAATTTCGTAACACATTAGTTGTGTACATTTTCTGGGATCATATTCTAGAAGCATATACATCGCCCTATAAAACAGTGCTTTAACTTTATACTAGAGCGTCCGAATTGACGCACGCACACATACACACTATTTACACGACCGCTAAGAAATCTTGGGGAGACAAAACTATCGAGTGCCACAACGTACGCTACCGAGACTGGTCACTGGCCGAGTTAAGTTATACTTTGTTGCCAATTATTACTTTTATAGTATTAAATAATGATACTAAAAATGTGCATATACACAAAATTGAAGAATTGTAACTAAGAATAAAGTTATTTGTTCAGCAAGTGAGCAAGTTATTTTTTGCTGCGAGTGCTGACTTTAAATCACGAATTGGCGAAGTAGTCTTAACTTGAATCACAAGCGTAGCGAGTGATTCTAATATAGACTACTGAGGTAAGTGATTTAAAGGCACGAGACAAAAAAAAATTTGCTCTCGTGTGAAACATACAACTTTTCACCTCGACTAGCGAGAAAAGTGTTATAGGTTATAGTAAGAGAAACAATTAAGATAATATTTAACGATGTTTATTATAAATATCATTACTAGTATTTATTTTAAATATTAAGTTTTTAAAAAGGCAAAAGTAAAATTTATAAATCTAAATTTCGTAACATATTAATTTTTTTGACAATGAGATAATACGCTAGGCTAAAATGAGTTTCGGAACGCACCGGTTTATTTCTTTAACGCGGAGTAACTCCCGGATGTATGGTCATGTGGGGTTCGAAATTTAAATCTATTCGCCTCACGCTCGCAGCAGAAAGCGTTTTTGCTGCGAGTTTTCACGTAGCAATAGCGCCCTTTTCGTGCTGGAGAGGTGAAAAAATATATTTTATAATCAATAAAATATTTTACTAATAAGTAACCATTCGTTACATTATCATATTAATATACATAAAATATAAGTAATATCCTAAGCGTTTCTCAAGTTCGTCAATTTCAATACTAAATAGTTCAACTTAGATTACTTTAAGTTATCACTTCTGTCAGATGTCCTAAGACGCACACTTTTTTATATATTAATGTATAAGTTAAGAGACACTATAGCAATAAATGTTTTTAAGCATTAGAAAAAAAAGATATTTTCCTTGTAAGTATATTAATTGTATGATATACAGTTAAAGTTGAAAACAAACGGATAATATGCTATCTTAGTCAATATATTATAATATTATGACTATATATTTTATACTAGCTGACCCAGCAATCGTTGTGTTGCCAAATTAAAATTGCGATATAAAAGTAACTGTTGATCGTAGATGGGTGAAAATTTGAAGTTGTATGTATTTTTTAATGCTGACTCATAACCAAATTTAAAAAAAAATACAAAAAAATAAAAAATTAAATCGTGTGGACCACATCGTTCACATATAGGGGGATGAAAAATAGATGTTGTCCGATTTACAGACCTACCCAATATGCACTCAAAATTTCATGAGAATCGGTCAAGCCGTTTCGAAGAAGTTTAATTCTACAAACACCGCGACATGAGAATTTTATATATTAGATCAAGCACGACTAAGCACTTACAAAATTCATGGTTTCTTAAAACTTTGATAACATTAAATGAAGATATCGCATTTTTTTTAGATAAGGGCCAAGTGTAAATAGAATAAAACTTAAAATTCTAATATCATTTTATTTATATAGATAATAGTCACCATGCAATCAATTGAAGGGGATTATCGATATCGATATTTCAATTAAAACATTGTTATGTTTCATTAGATTTTATTGGCCATCAAATAATTATGATAACGTTATGAGATTACTAATTATCACACGAAAGTATATATTTTGTTGTCTTCATAATATTATTACTTTATTTTTTCAATATATTGGAACAAAACAAATCTTATAAATATATTTACAATACTCTGACTACATAAAATTAAAACTATCATTACGTGCGTACCAAGAATACTGGCAGCATTACCGCGTTGGATAGCTAGGCTGATCCGTTGACTGAAATAGCTGCCAGCGCTTGGGTTTCCAGTAGCTTTATTGAGGATAAGGAAGACAGTGCTTTGTACATTCTCCGCGCCTCTGGGCCCCACGGACCAAGTGTCTCGACACCAAACGGCACAAAGATGTATGACTCACTGAGACCGACATATTTGCGACTCTTGCTGTGTTCGGCAGTAACCAGGGGTGAGACAGACGCCTTCAACTGACGTTTTCAAAAGACTGTAGTGCCATCTCTTAGTTGGCCCGAAAATGAAAGCTTTGTCAGCTGTCACTCGCTTTGAAACCTTTCAACTTTTCTTTATTTGTGTCACTGCCCACTGGTCATAAAATGGCGGCTACTTCTAGCGTTTGCGCATGTACGTAGCTCTCGTGTTCCACTTCGCTTATTTACAATACTAAATCTACTCTTTATATTCTATGTTGGGACAAAATTAAATAACTAACTCTACGCGCAATGTCAACATTAATTATAATAAAAATTGCAATACCTACATTAAAAAGTAGTTAGTTATTTAATTGCGTCACAATATTAAAAATGAATTTTATAATTTCGAGCTTATATATAGTTATTTTCGGGGCCAATCTCCAGATGGCGCTAGTTTTCAAATAGAGAGCTGATAATGCGTAGAGAGGGCTCTCTTTTCCCTATATATTATTATACTCTTTGGCAGTAACCCCAGCACCAACTGACGTAACTTGGACACGAGAAGGAGCCAGAGTGTCGACGCAAGTCGCGTCCCACACCAGCACCCTTCCCATTATTTATTTTTTCAGTTATACTGATAATAACTGTTGTGATGTTTTGTTAACACTATAATAATATGTATCTTTAAATAAAGTCAGTTCTCAGCGAGCGGTTGTTTGATTCACAACAATACCTACACTGTGTAATACAATCGCAGCGATTCAGTTCTCTCCATTTTAATATCGCAAAATATTGTACAATGTATTGGCGCCAAAATGACAAAACTCAGTGAACAATCATTTAAAAATGACAGATTCTAGCGATTCTTTTATTCGGCCCACATTCTAGCGCTCTACAAAGCGCAGGTCCGGCCACATATAGAGTATTGCTGTCATCTCTGGTCTGGCGCACCCCAGTATCAGCTCGATCCATTTGACCGCGTGCAACGCAGAACAGCTCGAATTCTCGGGGACCCAGTGCTCTGTGAACGGCTGGATCACTTGGCGTTGCGTAGAGACGTCGCTTCATTGTGTGTCTTCTACCGCATTTATCACGGGGAGTGTTCCGAAGAGCTGTTTAACCTGATTCCTGCCGCCGAATTCCACTTTCGCACGACACGCCACAAGTTAGGATATCATCCACACCATCTGGATGTGTGGCGGTCCTCCACAGTGCGATTTACAAGGAGCTTTCTTCCACGTACCACACTTAACATCAGGTGACCCATACGTTTGTCCTCCTATTCCATAAAAAAAAAATCCAAATGAAAATATTAATACTTGCTGTTCATCAAAATATTAATAATAACACAAAGACAGGCAGACCAGCGGCTGTCAGAGCTCGTCGTAATATAATAAATAAAAAAAAAACATAAAAAAATATGAAATAACGATAAATATTATTACAAAGTATTTACAACAATAACTATAAAATGATAAATGACTATTAGCTGCTACTCCACGAGTCAATTACTGGGGCTTCTGAAAACAAGTAATATATTGGCGCCACGTAATTTTTAAGTAATTAATTATTAGATAATTAACACGTCTAGATAAAGCCTCTTGCTGCTAGAACACCGATGATAACAGGCCAGGTTTATTATTTTAGTGTACGTGACTAGCTACGTGTTACACTTGCGATTTGTATGTCACTTTGTGTTAGTGAACGTGCGTTAGTGGAAATAGAGGCTAACAGTTCACCGCTATTTTTTTCGACAGTGTTCATAGCTGTCACAGTCTATCTAGCTAGGTTAGCGATCCTACCTACTAAGCTAGAGGTCCTGGGTTCGAATCCCGGTAGATGCAAGCATTTATATGATGAATATGGATGTTTGTTTCCGAGTCATGGATGTTTAAAAGTATTTATGTATGTTTATATGTATTTATGTATGTTTAAGTAAGTATATTGTATTAAATATATCATTGTCTTGTAACCCATAACACAGGCTATATAATATGCTTAACTTGGGGCAAGATAATTTGTGTAAAAAGTGTGTCAATATTATTATTATTATCTAAACGTATAAATGATCTAAGAATGAACAATTGTATTATTTAATTAGTTTTAGTCTGAGACTTAATTATCCATTATGTTTTGTTATTTAATTGTGTTGTGGGGATTTTCTATAAATAAAATTTTATTCTATTATATTCTATTTCATAGAATACTTATTACCTTCGCGGGTTCAGATTCCAAATTAAATATCTTAAACGATATATTATTGCAAATACTAACAAGAGCGTATACCTACTTGTAATTTCGATTCTATTTCCCACCCAAGAATGTCAAAACCTCTGTTATAAGTGAACCAATCGTTTATCAAACGTATTAAAAATTCATTGACCTCTCGCAATAAGTGACTCATACATAAACCCATCATAAATACTATCAGGTAAAACTAAGATGTACGTTAATCTAATATATAAAATTCTCGTGTCATGGTGTTAAGCTTTGAACTCCTCCGAAACGGCTTGACCTATTCTCATGAAATTTTGAGTGCATATTGGGTAGGTCTGAGAATCGGACAACATCTATTTTCCATCCCCCTAAATGTTAAGGGTGGTCCACACGATTTTTTTTTTATTTTTTTTTGAAATTTGTTTTTATTATGAGTCAGCATGAAAAAATACATACAACTTCAAATTTTCACCCATCTACGATCGACAGTCCTTTTGTATCGCGATTTTAATAGCGGCATTACAACGTTTGCTAGGTCAGCTAGTAATAATATAAGGTAAGTTTATATGTGAGGTAATTTTATAGTTGTAAAGCTTTTTTTATTAAATTGAGGGACGAGACGAGCAGGACGTTCAGCTGATGGTAATTGATACGCCCTACCCATTACATTGCAGTGCTGTTCAGGATTCTTAGAAACCCTAATAATTCCGAGCGACACTACAATTGCGCTCGTCACCTTGAGACATACGATGTTAAGTCTCATTTGCCCAGTTGCTTCACTAGCTACGGCGCCCTTCAGACCGAAACACAGTAATGTATACACATTACGGCTTCACGGCAGAAATAGACGCCATTGTGGTACCCATAATCTAGCCGGAATCCTGTGCAAAGGAGCTTCCCACTGGTAGAGTAGGTAGGCTTGGAAGCACTTACTTACTTTAGCAATAACAAACATGTTAAAGTACTGGTTAAGCAAAATCTGAGTTGCATCATTTGACAATTTTAAGATGACGTCATAACTGTTAATCGTAGCTGTCAAATCTTCGTCGGTTCGGCCGTTTTCAATAACGTATCTCTAGTTACGGATACATTGCTGCCACCGTTTAGTGACAAGATATTATCTATCCATAGTTATGTCCAATATAATTATAGTCCAATGCTCTTTGTCAATAGGTTATTGAAATGTAAGTAAGCGTAATAGGATAGATTTGTCTACCTCTAGTAAGTTAAACTAAGGATAGATAGGTTATTGAAAACGGCCGTAAAGCTATTGTTAATGTTACATATAAATAAATACTGTATAATAAATAGCGACCTGACAAAATGTTAAAGTTATGTTAAAGTCAGCGTTACTTTTAACATTAAATTTGATTTAAACTATAACTATAACAGATAGTATGATGCAACCCAGCCTAAGAAGCCCAAATTGCTCTCTTCTTTCTTTAAGAAATTAAGTATTTTAAATGTATAGTTTCATTCCGACTATAGATATAATATACGACTGTGAAACTAGCCTTAATCACAACGGCTTATCGGAGGTTTAAAACGTCGGAAATATACGTTTGTTTATAAATGGTATCCATAATACCATATTAGTGCTAAAACGTATTATATAAAATATTAGTACGATATCAATCGTATTGTATTTATTATGTCCGCGATAAAAAATGTGACTAATAAAGGAACCTATAAGCTTTTGATAGCAAAATCATGGCCGAGGGTTTATCGATGTCAGTCAGTTCATAATGTTAAGCCTAGCATAAGGTGGGGTCACATAAGGCTTAGCGTCGAAATAATAATTTTAAATCGAAAAAAATTGATTCATGATTGAAATTTAATAGATTTGAACTTCTCAACTTCTAGCTCGGTGATAATACTCAAGAGAATTATAAAGTTGAAGTTTCCCGCGTAAATTTAATTTGTTTGCAATGTTTGTGTCCAAAATGACATGATTGAAAACTTTTTGAAATTCGGAGTTGTCTATTTTTAAAAACAAAACCTCCATAAATAACTAAAATAACGATTTGTTCCTGTTTCGCCCCGCAATGTTTCGACCCGCACAAAAATTCTTTTTTCGACCTAGATTTTATTCCTGTTTCGTCTCGAAAATAAGAATAATGAATAATTTATTATTTTATTCTTGTTTAGTCCCACTTTTTGTTCTTACAACATGTTTTGTACGGACAGCGTACAATTTTTTTAATTAGTCTTATTATATATTATTGTTTAATTTAAAATTAAAATAACTAAATATACTCAACTCAAATTGTAATATTTAAATTAGTTTTAATAAATAAAACTATGTTTAAATAATAAATGACTTTGGGTGATTTTATGTGGTCTATAATTAATGTAAATGATCTGTGGTTATTATTTATTTTATATTCTAAAACTTAATAATTAATTTAGGTGATCTGTGATTACTATTTACCTACATTATATTTTAAAACTGATGTGTGATTTTGATTGTGATTGATATTAAATAAATAGATAGCTAATAAGTAAACAATATTATGAAACTTTACATTTTATTTTTTTACTTCTATAGCTGTCTATATTAGGATGATAATTTTAAATTGTCGATAGAATATTTATTTTAATTATGCTTAAAATAGTACTACTACTTTCTCCACTTTCATCTTGATGAATGGACTTCGGATTCGAGATAATTTTATGTGCTTGGTCCGTTTATGTTTGTGCCAAGTTTTATTGTTTTACTTTTGAGACAACCTGAGATAGTTGTGCCGCAATCTGCAGGACCATAATATCCTGTAATAGGTTTATGAACTCCTTTCATGCTATTGTTTGGTCTCGGGTAAGCTATTGCTCTTATATATATTTAGAATAACATTTTATGAAGTGACCCGAAACAGAAATAAAAATAATCGTGGCACGAAACAGGAATGTGGGGCGAAACAGTCTGAACAAATCAAAATAACGGTTTGAAGCGAATCTTTTATACGGACATTCGGCGCTAACTGCGCGGCCTCTCTATCTGAGCTAAGCGTCAGATTTTAGCGTTACACCATATAATAATTATACGTATGTCAGTATGGAATATAGTTTTAGAAAACTAATTATTTCAAAAAGAATGTATTTTTGTATGTCCAGAGTATTTAATACTTTAGTGTTACTCTTATTTCTTCACGTAGCGTTGTTCTCGTGAATTTTTTTTTATCATAACGGTTAAGTAGCTTTAACCTACGGACTAGTAAAAAAAGAAGGACTCCGCGCCGTGATATTAGCAAGTGAAGCACCTTTATGCTTGTGTGTGCACAGGGTATACCAGATACACATTTTTTTCTCCCATAAATAATCATATATCCACAAATACTTTTATAGTATTGTTTTAACACTTTTTCACAACGCACGACGGCATTTGAAAAATATTTTATTGCGACGCAAACTGATCTGTCACAGACGATGGCAAATCTCATAATGGCGGCCGATCGGCTTGTATTAGTGTAAGTGTATGTGTGGGGCTATGTATTTATACGTTTACTGGCTTGTTTTGGTGTCTCACTTTTATGTAAGGTGACAAGGAGTCCTTCTTATTTTACTCGTCCGTGCTTTACCCATGTATTTATTTAATGCTTTGATAATTTATAGAACCTCTTGCTGCTAGGCAACGAATGACAACAGGCCAGGTTTATTACTTTAGTATGCATGGCAGCGATGTCTTACACTCGCGATACGACGGTCATTTTGTATTAGCGTGCGAGCGTTGGTGGCTAACGGCTAACGGTTCACCGCTGTTTTATTCGACGTGTTCACATCTGCTAGACATATAAATTATCTAAGATTTAATAACGCCATTGTTGCACCATGCTGTACACCTAAAATAGAGTACATTGCCCTATTTTTGAGTACGATGGGCAACCCTTATAATTATGTATATAAATCCTTGTTAGTATTGTAAAATATCATAGATAAGGTAATATATATTTTGTTCTGTAATTTAATAGATTTTTTCCGAAACAATTTATTATGGTTTAAAGTGATAACCCTGACTATTTGGATAAACACACAAATTTAAAAACAAAATTTTATGAACAATGCGGGGCTTGAACCTACGACCTCTGGCGTTCCGTGCCAGTGCTCTCCCAACTAAGCTAGCACGGAACGCCTATCCTCGAAGTGAGATTATCACTTTAAAAACATAACAAATTGTTTAAATTTACAAGAGCGACATCTCAAGTCAATTTCTTAATATGCAAATATTAGGATTTAGCAGGTTATCAACTGTAAAGTAGATCCTGTAGATGAAGCCACAACCTGATAATTGAACAAAGCATACAAGATTTTATGACGATACGTCACTCGTACGGTTAGCTCAGTTGGGATAGGACTGGCACGGAACGCCAGAGGTCGTGGGTTCGAGCCCCGCATCGTTCATAAAATTTTGTTTTCAAGTTTTTTTCCTGGTAAGCACCAGATTAGCGTTTTGGTTTGTCAGTTGAAAACAACAAAACAAAATAGAATTAGAACCAAACACATATTTTAATTGAATTTGTAGCTAATTAACTAAACGTAACATATCATATGATAGACATTGCAATCTCCGATTGGAGTAAATTATAAAAAAGCTCACAAATGAATTTCTTTTTTCATAAGAAAATATTTTAAGCTTAAAAAGATATAATTTTAACAAGTAACTACTATAATGGCGTTCTTTATAAAAAACATTCAAGTCTTGAGAAAATACAAGCATAACTTGGACAAACCAAACAAGTTTTATTTAGTTGTAAACAATTTATTTCTTATCATCATTTTGACTTACAATACACATTGTAACAAATAGTAATGAATTAATAAAATCACAGTTAGAATTAGAACCAAACACATATTTTAATTGAATTTGTAGCTAATTAACTAAACGTAACATATCATATTTTCATCTTAGAAGATAATGCTGATAGCTAACCACATTGCATAAATTCTCGTTCCCAACACGATACGGATTAAAACTGAAATGGGTACCACAACGATGCCTATTTATGCCGTGAAGCAGTAATGTATAAGCTGTACTGTGTTTCGGTCTGAAGGGCGCCGTAGCTTGTGAAATTACTGGGCAAATAAGACAACATATTATGTCTCAAGGTGACGAGCGCAATTGTAGTGCCGCTCAGAATTTTTAGACTTTTCAAGAACCATGAGCGGCACTGAAAAATAAAATAAAAATAAACTTTCTCACGACACATTCTGGAACAGTCTCGAACATTTAATGTATATAATTTAATGCCCAATCATACTATGGACCGAAATTCCTTCAACGGTCGATATATGCTTACGATTATGGCCGGTCAAGATATAAGGAATTCCGTGAAACAAAGTATGGAGTGAAAGTGAAATATGTTTGCGCCGCAATTGTCTATTGTTGTATTTTTTTGTTATGGCAAACCTACAGGAAATAGGGAGAGACCTATAGAAAATAGACGAATTGTTTCTGATTGTATGATCTAATGCAAATTGTGACTCTCACGCCGGTTAATCATCAATCAATCAATCAATCAATCACTGGGCCAGGCCGATATTGGCATCGCATATTCATTTTTTTAGCACCTACGCTAGTTCCTAGACGATTAGCGGGGGCCCTCAGCAGACCAGCTCTCCTCGGAACCTCTGGTATATCTGTCTTATGATAATTTTTCCTACGCACGCGCAAATGCAAAAGCCAGTCATGTCAATTTGGCGTAAACTATTATAAGGCAACAAAAAACCTCGTGAATTATCTAATAATTCTTTGAATTGTCGACAACTGCGCAGTTTTTGGCAACATACAGTTAATCTTCCTGTATAGATTTGGTGTTATATCCCATGATAAAAGTTAAGCTCAAAATATTCCTGGCTCAAGGTGAAAACCAGGTGTCAGCCTTAGAACGTCACCACATCCATCTCGCTTCAACGCATCGCTCTTACGCAATATCCTCGTTATTTACTGGCCTAATTTCAATTGTATTGTCTTTGGGAACGATTTCACGAAGTCCCAATAGGTCAATAGGTTACACGCCTCAAATGGAACTGTATGGCTACAGGCTCCGATAGGATTATAAGTATAAATGTATACCGAGGCAAGCTCTAGACTGAAGGACAACTCTAGATCTTCGAAGAAAACTTAAAAAAAGCAGTCCAATGCAAATCTGGCGACGGACATTGAGTTTTCTCATGGTCTGTTGGTATGTCTTTTTAGACATCGGAAAGACCTGGAGTGAATTCAAGTGAGAGACCCGGGACCGATTGCCATGGAGCTGTGGATGACCTCAGTATCTAAGGATTCTATATATCTACATTCTCTCCCAATACCAGAGGAATCACAGGAGGACTTTACCGGCCTTTACGTAAGGTGTATGCGCATTTTTTTAAGGTACTTATTTCTTTATATAGAAGAAAGTTCCTTTAAAACCACGCTGTGGAGGACACAAATGGATCGTGGGGATGATATCCTATTTTATGGCGTGTCGTGTGGAAATGGAATTCGGCGGCAGGAATCAGGTGAAACAGTTATTTGGAACTCTCCCCGTGACAAACGTGACAGGAGCACACAATGAAGCCATGATTTTACCAGTGGGAGGCTCCTTTGCACAGGATGCCGGCTAGATTACGTCTCAAGGTGACGAGTGGAATTGTAGTGCCGCTCAGAATTTTTGGGTTTTTCAAGAATCCTGAGCGGCACTGCATTTTAATGGGCAGGGCGTATCAATTACCATCAGCTGTTCGTCCTGCTCGTCTCGTCCCTCATTTAAGAAGCGACGTCTCTACGCAACGCCACATATAGGTATCTATATATCCAGTGACCTTAACCTCAGCTCCGTGATACTCAGTTTACAAGCGTAAGTACAGTCAAAATCATAGACTTGTAGCAGTGTAAACACACGATTTGTTTAAATGCTTGTATATCTTACACCTATGGTCAAGGTTATGGTCAAAGTTATTAAGATAAGTTATTGTACCAACAGAAAAATCAAATAATGAAATATTAAACTATTTGATCATTCGAATCTGCGAATTCACCTTTATTTCAATGGTATTGATAAGATAATAAAAAGGAGATTGATACGTCGTTTTATAAATTATCGTACGCGCCACCATGTAAAAACAACAAAATCTTGGGATACTAACAATACTAATTAAGTTTATTGGGCACATACTTACACTGCTAAAAATAGATCATAAACTATGATATAAAAAAGGAATCTTGAACAAAAAAGTAATTAAGACGTAATAATATGTAAACTAAAACTATATAATTATTCATATATAATGTGCAAACTAAACTTAAACAATAAAGAAACATAAAAAAATTTAAAAGAGACCTAGAGCACCGGCACGCCGGAGGTCGTGGGTTCGAGTCCCGCATCGTTCATAAAATTTTGATTTTCAAATTTTATTTGTGTTTTAATCCTAGCAATGAGGGTTATCACTTTAAAAACATAACGAACAGTTTACAACCTTTTTTTTTAACTTTTGAAATGGTCAAGGTTACGTACCACATGTGAGAGAAAGCAGATGCCGAGAAGCAATTGAGCAAGCGAGGAGTGACGTCCTGCTACCATCACACTGTGCACCAAGAACCCAGCTGTAAATAAAAGAAATAAAAATTTATAAGATTTTTTTGTTCTGTACATAATATGTAATCATATATATTGACACACTTTTTTCACAAATTTGTGAAAGTTGTTGCAAGACAACGATATATTTAATACAATATACATACAAACATCCATATTCATCATATAAATGCTTGCACCTACCGGGATTCGAACCCGGGACCTCTAGCTTAGGTAGGATTGCAAACCACTAGGCTAAACAGGTCGTCAAACAAAATATAAAATACTGTTTATTTATAAATTTGTTCATAATATTTCAATATTATAATTATTATTAAGAATTATTTCTTATTTCAAAAAATATCCTTTCTCTCAAGCTAAACTACACTCCATGAAGTAATCCCCATTACAATTGGGAAAAAAACATCAGAACACTGGATTTTTATGTATTACTAGCTGATCCAACGTTGTTCTGTATATAATAAATAAAATACTGTTTTTTTATTAATTCATCTATAATAATTCATAACATCATGGATTATTTCGTAAAATATGCTCCCTTTTTTTTTTATGGAATAGGAGGACAAACGAGCGTACGGGTCACCTGCTGTTAAGTGATCACCGCCGCCCACATTCTCTTGCAACACCAGAGGAATCACAAGAGCGTTGCCGGCCTTTAAGGAAGGTGTACGCGCTTTTTTTGAAATTTTTGTTACAATGAAATTGTTTCACAGCAGGACTGTTAAACCGTGCGTCAATAAATTCTCTCATAGAAAATATTATGTCCATACAAAACAAATACTGGAAATAAAAATAATTATGGGTCCCAGATCGAAATAAAAACAATCCTATCTCTCAAGTTGGACTAAACTGCACTCCATGAAATGTTCACTGGAAAAAACATCAGGACACTGGATTTTTATGTATTTCTAGCTGACCTTCTTTTTTAAAGATGGCGGTCACTCTATTCCCATTCCTTGGTATCATTAAGAAAGTCATTTATATTAAGTATAGTAACATTAACCACATAAACGTATTTTTATAAATTACTAGCTGACCCGGCAAACGTTGTTTTGCCATATAAAGTATAATTCACGGGATAGTTTTATAAGTAATTAAATATTACCTATATTATAGACATAATTTTGTTCTATTGTCAATAGTTTTTGCAGCGCACGCAAAAATAGGTTTTCGATTTTACACCTTGTGTTACAAAATAGCAATTTTATTACGGATCCCTAATTTTGAAAAAAAAAACATAGCCTATAGCCTTCCTCGAGAAATGGACTTCCCAACACTGAAAGAATCATTCAAATCGGACCAGTAGTACCAGAGATTAGCGCGTTCAAACAAACAAACAAACACTGCAGCTTTATAATATTAGTATAGATTTTGAATTTCGTAATACATTTGTTTTAAACATTTTCTGGTGTCATTTTGTAAAAGGACACTATAGCATAGTAAAATACATAGCCCCACAAAAGACTTACACCGACTCGACCCAGCAGAGTAGTAGGCATAACAAGTGTTTGTGGTGTGAACATTTTTATAATCAGTTATCACAGTTTCTAGAAAATTCGCTGAAGTTCCTATATAAAATATATAATTTGTGTAATAAATCCCAGAAGTGTTATCACTTTAAAAAAATAACAAGTGTTTAGATTTGGAAGAGCGACATCTCAAGTCAATTTCTTATACAAATATTGGGGTTGAGCAGGTTATCAACTGTAAAGTAGATCCTGTAGATGAAGCCACAACCTGAGAGTTGAACAAAGACATTTATGATGAACTTTACGTCACTCGAACGGTTGGCTCAGTTGGAAAGAGCACTCGCACAAAACGCGACAGGTCGCGTGTTCGAGTCCCACATCGTAAATAAATTTTGTTTTCAAAATAATTTGTGTAAATATAACATTATAAAGAATATATAATGTCATATTTATACAATGAAAATGGTTTAATCTCTTTCTATTCTGCTATAAAAAAAATGCTGAATAAAGAAAATAATTTAATTTTAATAGAATGAGAACAATAACAGACGTGGAAACTTGTTGAGTTAAAGAAAAACAATATACTAAAATTGGACAAAAAATAATAAGTACAAAATTAAAGTAAGAAAATAAAAAATTAATTATTTTTGCACTATACTACTAAAAACATACTTAATTATACTCTTATCATAATAGTTATAAATTTTAATGTTAAATAATATTATATTATGTCCTTACAAAGTACTGTTATGTTGTGGAAGTCAGTAAACAGCGAAAGTAATATCGACTGAAGTAATTAATGTTAAATACGATAAGGTAAATGATCATTTTGAAAGTAAATTTTTTATTTAAAATTATGTAAATTTAAATTTTTACCAGTGGGAGGCTCCTTTGCACAGGAAGCCGTTTAGATTATGGGGACCACAACGGCGCCTATTTCTGGCGTGAAGCAGTAATGTGTAAGCATTACTGTGTTTCGGTCTGAAGGGCGCCGTAGCTAGTGAAATTACTGGGCAAATGAGCCTTAACATCTTATGTCTCAAGGTGACGAGCGCAATTATTGTAGTGCCGCTCCGAATTTTTGGGTATTTTGAGAATCCTGAGCGGCACTGCATTGTAATGGGCATGGCGTATCAATTACCATCAGCTGAACGTCCTGCTCGTCTCGTCCCGTATTTTCATAAAAAAAAATAAAAAATAAATAGATATAATGTATAATAAACATGTATAGTTAATATAAAGTAATAAGTTTGTTGACTGACTTGCATATTTGACTTTTTTATGTACTATACAGGACTTGAAGGTACTTATGTCGTAAACACCGCATAAGGAAGCTCATTCCACAGCTTGGTTGTGCGTGGTAGAAAGTTCCTTGAAAACCGCGTTCTTAATACATAATAATTATAGTCGTTTCCGTAAACGGTCTTATAGCAAAGAGCCTCGACCATCATCTCAAGAGGCTCTCACTTAATAACTGGATAAAGGGTCAGTTTCAGAAAGCAGCTGTTTTGGTAACGGCACGTATCGTGCGGAAGTTCCTGAGTCTGTCGCCCTAACCACCGGCGGAATTGTCGTGAACCAACGCCGGTGGGACTCTATTTTTTATATTTATATTTGTAATATTGTTTTTTATATATGTTACATATATAAATGTAGAAAATAAGATGAAATTGTAATAAAGAGTATAATAATAAATCATTTTATTTCAGGCTACAAGGCCCATAAAATAAATACGTTATAATCTAACATACATATATAGATAACTTAAATCTACGTCACATTTTCGCGGCGATGTGAAGCACGGGTTCGATAATTTCCGACAGTTGGGGACGTCCGCGATACTTGCGGAACACAACCCCCTTCAGCCACAGCTTCACGTCGAGGAAGGTCGATATATGTTCTGTCGGGACGCGAACAACAAAAGAGTTAAAGTCTACAGCGTGACGCGTCACCAACTTTTCGACCCCCAACCGGTACCTTGTCTTCTCCACCAAGTACTAAACAATGTCGGAGGCCTTGGTGAGTTTTGAAGTGAGAATTATCACTTTAAAAAATAACAAATTGCTTGTGATGATCTATATGAATGATGACCAAGAGCTGTTGACTCTCTCAACGTGAAGAAGTCTCAGAACACGTGTCGAAGTCATTTTATGTAACTTAGCGGAATTAATACCAAAGGACATAATTTATAACATTTTAAATAGCAATGGATTTTTCTGCATATTAAAAACCTACTGCGTTAGCTTCATTTAAAAAAAACAATACATTTATCCTACTTAGAGCGACTGAATAGAAAACAATTTTAATATAACTCTTTTATTTTCTTATTAGATTTCGATTGAAATAAATGGTAAACTAAAAAAACTCAGACACAGAGTATTTATTTCTATGTACGTGTACATAATTTTAATTAAGAATGAGACATAAAACTTATATTTAGGTACGTTAGATACTTCGTTGGTTTCATTAATCAAAAAATAATTAAATTTAGCATACTAATAATAATAACGTGATGATAACCTTGTGAAAGCTGAAATAGACAAATTGTCGAAGTACCTAGACTTAGCACACGAGGGTACTGACATGTGGGAAGTTGATTCAACAATAATTGTCCCAATAGTCGTTTCCGTAAACGGTCTTATAGCAAAGAGCCTCGACCATCATCTCAAGAGGCTCTCACTTAATAACTGGATAAAGGGTCAGTTTCAGAAAGCAGCTGTTTTGAGAACGGCACGCATCGTGCGGAAGTTCCTCAGTCTGTAACCTAACCATCCCTAACCACCGGCGGAATTGTCGTGAACCAACGCCGGTGGGACTCTATTTTTTATATTTATATTTGTAATATTGTTTTTTATAAATATGTTATATATATAAATGTAGAAAATAAGATAAAATTGTAATAAAGAGAATAATAATAATAAATTATTAAAAGTAATAATCTGCTATAAGTGATCAAAATGATTTTGGCGAGTAAACACGTAATGAGGATGCCTCGTGTAGAGGCGAAACACGAGTCGAATTATTGTTTAACGACAAATATTGACGGAATTAACACTAAAGAAAACTCAAATAATTTTGATAATAATGGATTTCCGCAAAGTAACGCCTACTACAATAAATTTGCTATAAGTGACGCAAATAGACCACAAAATAATTATAAGATTTGGAATTAAATTAAAAATAATAAAAGAATAATTTGGAATTAAATAATAAGACAATGAATAAAGTTTCTATGCATACAAAAATTTAATTAAGAACGAGATTATTGAAAATTAGAGATTAAATTGCTGCCAGTATTTTTGGTACGCTTCCCCATCACGATTGTTTTAATTTTATGTAATCATAGTATTGTAAAAATAGTTATCTATACATTTAAATAAAATTGGATTGTCTGTTTGTAATATTGACCATTTTTTACTATATGTATATGAATATATATATACGCCAAATTAACATTTTTTTTAATTTTTGTCTGCCTGTTTGTTCCGGCTAATCTCTCAAATTGCTGGACCTATTTTGACGGGACTTTTATTGGCAGGTAGCTGATGTAATAAGGAGTAACTTAGGCTACGATTAATTAAAGAATCGACTGTTAGGCGGAACGAAGTTTGCCGAGTCAGCTAGTAAGATAATAAGAACGAGATATAAAACCTTACCTTTTACGTTTTACATAGACGCACGGAAAAAAAAGCAACGAAAGTTGTCCACTCTTCAAACCTTGATCATTCGCTGATTAATTGATTATTTAATGTCAGGCAACTCATTATAAAATTTTAAAGCAATTTCGACTCAATAATATTCTTGTTTGTGCGGTATGATAACTTTTATTCGTAAAGATAATGTTTTGAGCCTATGATTCATCTTTATGCTTGATATATTATTTCCGGATGTTGTCTCAGAATATAGTTTTTACGAACAATAACACGAATATGTAAGAGGCCTCTAGCATACAGATTAATGTTTTATAACACAGTTTTTTATGCGAAATCTTTTTGTTATACCAATAAATTAATTATTTACTTTTTGTTTTGTACAAACCGTTATATTTATTTAGTTGACTGAATATTTAAAAAAAAAATTTAAAAAAAATTATTTCGGCATCTTGATGCCACATCATACTTTTTAATTTGCATGTACATTTTACATCTAATAAATAAATAGTACAGGACAATCCATTTCAGTTAACTTTGAAACGTAGTTGATAGAACTAAATTTGTCATTAATAGAGCACGGCAATACTTCAAGCCGGCCCACATTCTAGCGCTCTACAAAGCGCAGGTCCGGCCACAGTTGGAGTATTGCTGTCATCTCTGGTCTGGCGCACCCCAGTATCAGCTCGATCCATTTGCCCGCGTGTAAGGCAGAGCAGCTCAAATTGTCGGGGATTGTTACTTCATTGTGTGTCTTCTACTGCATTTATCACGAGGAGTGTTCCGAAGAGCTGCTTCACCTGATTCCTGCCGCCGAATTCCACTTTCGCACGACACGCCACAAGTTAGGATATCATCTCCACCATCGGAATGTGTGGCGATCCTCCACAGTTCGGTTTTCAAGGGACTTTCTTCCACGTACTACAAATCTGCGGAATGAGCTTCCTTGTGCGGTGTTTCCGGGACGATACGACATGGGTACCTTCAAAAAAAGCGCGTACACCTTCCTTAAAGGTCGGCAACGCTCCTGTGATCTACTGGTGTTGCAAGATAATTTGGGCGGCGGTGATCACTTAAGCAGGTGACCCGTACGCTCGCTTGTCCTCCTTTTCAATAAAAAAAAATGTGAGATAACATTTAGAATATACAAATTTCAATTTGTATTAGAATACATAGACTTATAAGAAAAGTTTAAAGAAACTGAGTAATTTGAATCCTGTTTGTTGTGAGTTTAGTTTAACTCCTGTGAAGACGTGAGGAGACTGAAATATTATAACCTCATTTATTGTCTCTTTACTGTTCTTTCACAATACTCCGCTTAGTATTGGAATACTGGGTTTTTAAACTCTTCAAGCAACATTAACTTAAATATCACCCTCAGCATCTGGTTATGTGGCGTTCCTCTACAATATCGTGTTCAAGGAATTTTGCAGAACACACTACAACACAATTATGTAGTTTTCGATGAAGATCTTACCTATAATGCAACAAAGACACATAATACCTTATCATCAACTCAGATTCCGACAAAAATATGGTACGATTAAGCAAGTTCAGAGACTGTGTGATTAAAAAGACAATCTCTGGAGGATACGAATACTGTGCTTTAGTCTTTCTGGAAATACGACAGGCCTTTGATAAAGTATGGCATGAGGGACTGCTTTATTAAAATAAACATCATGTGCCGCACACATTCTTTAAAATGATTAGGTCTTAACTCACAAACAATTACAAACTTTCATATAGGAGAAGGCTAGTGTACATCTTCTTTTTATGACATCGGTGTAAAAGTCCCTCAAGGCTCAGTGCTGGGTCCCATGTTGTATTCTATTTACACTGCAGACCTGGCAAAACTATAAACGTTACAAGTGCAAATTTTGCTTACTTTCTACTCATAGATCATGATTCATTAGAGTTGGCTGAAGTAGTGAAGAATAAAATAAAGTGTCACCAAATCTGTCCCAGTAAAATGAGCTCTCCACCAGGGAAATTACCCAGGTCTTAAATTAGGAGATCAAGTACTACCACATAGCGATGAGGATAATTATCTTGGAATAAAACTTGATCGTCTATTCACCCGGACCACACATAATAGTGAAGTTCTCGAGCTCAATATGAAGTTTCAAAACCAATCAATGCAATGATAGGCACTGATAAAAAAAAGCTGACCACAAAAGGAGATTAAAGCGCCTGATGGTGGACGCAATGATGGACTTGAATAAATAGTTGTCCGATTTAATAAAAATTCTTGATCATCTGCACATATCTATTTGGCTGATTGCAGGTGTAAACAGGAAAAAAATCTTTAAATTGCCACGTAAGATGGGTGGTCGCTATGTCGCTACTTTTAAACCCGCGGTCGAATTATATTAGTAGGTACCTAGGTAGGTTTCTATTGAATGCCGTCAATTTTTCTACTTATTTCATTATGTAGCCTGCCTGCATGATCTTAATCTAATTTTCTTAAATATTTACCCACTTATTCATAATAGTCTGCTAACTTAAAGTATTGCTAATTCTCACTCTGTCTTCTTCTATTGACCTAAGTCAAGATGAGAAGAAACACTCCTTAGCGGCTGTATAAAGTTAGCGGACCATTATGAATAAGGGGGATAATCTAAGACGATTTTATTCAGAATAATATTATATGTGTCGAAAACTCGAAACACTTCTATAAGATAATAAACAAAATAAATGTACAAAACTATTAATTAAATCACCTTGTGAATATTTTTATATAAATAAGTGTAGAAGTTGAAAAATATAATATATTCATATTTTTATATATAAATAGGTAGTATATTTAAATATTTCCGTACTTAAATAATACTCAAGTGGTCATACATTTAAATTAAATACTTCAGTTACCTAATTTGAAAAATACTTTACTATAAATACGAAAGGTAAACATTAATTGTGTTGTAAAAGTGGCATTTATTTATTCTGAACAAAATATTTCTGAATACTAATACAATAAACACGAAATGTTCTTCTGAATTATCTCTATGTATCCGATTTTTAATGATTCTTTTGAAATTCGTAAGACTCAAAAGTTTTGTACAGTTTCTGGGATCACAATAATATTGTAAAAGTTAAAAAATATATATTATTATGATTCATAACTATGTTTACTGTTGTCAGTATTATATTTTATACAATTAAAATAAATAGGTACTTTGTTTGTGTTTTTTACTACATGTACATAAGTTTACAGAATAAAAATTAAATGCACTTTGAACGTAAGATAATAAACTAAACATTATACCTAGGTAGTGAATACGTAGAAGTTAAATAAAAATTACGTTAAAAATATACCTACCAGTTAATTTGAAAAATCAATATATTTTTATGTTTACTTGCTACGAATTATTAATCATTAACTATGTTATGAGACATTTAGATAGTATACATGATAAATTATATTATCGTATAATTGTCAGTTGGCAAACAAACATGTTTACAATACATGCTTAACTACTTATCAACATTTACATCACCTGCGCCTTGAAATGTGTTTTCGTATCATACATCGACGCACTAAATCGTAAACATCCAAACATTTATCACAACACAAACAAATCGTCACTGAATTTGATAACATTTACTCATTGAGAACTTTGTACTCGAGTAGTATTATTAACTCGCGACGTAAATTGGCGCGTAAAACTTATTCTGATAAACAGATCTGATTGTAAAAATTTTTGCACGTCACTGTTTATAATATTATCAAGTTTGTTCGCGATAATGTTTTTATTTTTAAATGCGATAAATAAAACAGAATACACGCGTTGACTGTATCGAATACAAACGTTTACTGCCAGTGCGAGTGGAAATTGGAAATACCTATACAATAAGACGTAAACAAGTTGGTAAGCATTCGGAGCGCGCGTCGCGTTCGCAACCATTTTAACGTGAAGTAGGTAATCAATTATTAGTTTTTAATTACAATGGTGTTTTATGTTTGTTATCGAGGCGCCGTCTAATGTTCTAAATAGGGTTGCTAGATATTTTTATGTACCTAGTATGTCTGCTTTTAGAGAGGATAAATAAATTTGTAATCTGATAATTTTATTTCTTCGGACAACTGGTTTTTTACGTGACTGATTCTGGCTATGTTCCGAATTACCCTAGATTTATTGCTTTAAGTATTTTTTTTTTGGTTATATTGGTTGATTTCCTAGCAATGATATGTTTTAAGTACCTACATGAAATATCTTATTATATTATGTTGAAAATCTTATTTATTTAGGTAATTGTGGGAATACGTTTTTACCTGTTTTGAATGAATTGTATTTCGATAGAATTAATTCTCACGGAAATGACTAAACTGTTAAAAATTCTTCGAATTCGAAATACTTACCTAAAATGTGTTTTAGTTAAGCATAAGACACTGAGAGAAAATAATTAGGTATTTCAATTTGTAAAGTGAAATCTAGAGAGATGTTGAGGTCCGATCGCGGCGGAGATGCACTGTGGATGACTTCTGCCCCAGCTAGGCGATATAAGAATATAAATGAATGAATTCAGCTCTGATGAGAGATTCTGGATCCATCAACTAAACTAGAAGTTAATAAGTTATACCTAGTTGATCAATAATTCAAATGATGCAAACAGTAGCGGATTGTTTACCATCTATGTGTAAAACATTTTTGTTTACATAATAATTAGTTACAAGTTGTTAAAGATTTATTGACAACATAACAATGCTTATAACTACAATAATTATTATTGTGATTACAAGTATTAAAATCTATCGCAATGAGGAAGTGCACTAAGAATACTGGCGGCAGTTCCGCGTTGGATAGCTAACCATTGACCGAAAGAACCAGCTTACGGGTCACCTGGTGCTAAGTGATCATCGCCTCTCATATTCTCTTGCAACACCAGAGCAATCGCAAGAGTGTTGCCGGCCTTTAAGGAAGGTGTACGCGCTTATTTGTAAGGTACCCATGTCGTATTGTCCCGGAAACACCGCACAAGGCAGCTCATTTCACAGCTTTAATCTAGGTGAAAGAAAGCTAAAAACAACGCGGGGCGTCTCATAAGGAGACTCGAGCCTCGGAGCAGCTGTGTGCTTGTGGAAAGGAGAGAACATCGCTTACGATCTAATGTGATCTGATAGTCTAATGGACTTTTGATAAAGAAGATAGCACACTCGCCGACGAGTGCAGTAATGTAAAGTGTAATGTATGTGTGTTTATATGTATGTATGTTTGTGTACGTATCTATGTATGCATGTTATTTTACGAGTGGAAGACTTCTGTATAAAGGACAGCCAGGTGGATACTTCCAGTGAAGCAGTAATGTGTAAGCATTATTGTAATTAGTAGCTATAGATAGTAGCATAGTAGTTATTAGTAGCTATAGAAATTACTGGACAAATGAGACTTAACATATTATGTGTCAAGATATATATATAGCGCCATTGCGTTGCCGTTTAGAATATTCGGTTCAATCAAGAATCCTTAAGTCGTCACGTTTTATTATAAAAATATGTAGCCAGACTTGTATCTTAAATTGGATTGATAAGTAAAAACATTACTACAACCCATAAAAATGGTAAAGTTGCTTTCAACATTTCTCTGAATACGAAACAACATCGCTTATTTACGAACAGTCCTTGAATTTCGGAACATGAAACATAACTCCACGTCATTACTACATTCTAAATGACGTCAACGCACTGTTTTAAATATTAAAGTACCTTGTTGTTGTTTCTTATACCGGTAAATTACTTTCAAGACGCATTTGTAGTAGTACTTGTATATTTACAGAAATTCTAAACTTAAAATTCGAAGTTCCTTGTACAGTCCGAAAAAAGAGGTTCGTTGCATTTTTAAGAATAAATTATCATAAATAAAAGTCAATGATGAATGCCAGATAAATAATAATAATTTTTTTTACAAATATTATTTTGCCCCAAACGAGGCATAGCCTGTGCTATGGGTGCAAAACGATATATTTAATACGATATACTTACTTAAACATCCATGACTCGGAAAGAAACATCCATATTAAACACACTATATGAAACACATAAATGTTTGCACCTACCGGGATTCAAACCCAGGACCTCCTAGCCCAGGACGCAGGGACACTAACCACTGAGCTATATAGAATATATATAAGAAAATCAACAGGCGGCGGACTCATTAAAAGATTGGCTATTTGCGTAAGACAAGACGGATCACATTTTGAGCATTTAATTAATTAATTTACAAAAAATACCCACTTAATTGACTACTTTCTTTTAAAATACTATGTTACTTAAGAAGATTTATTAGTTTTTGGCCATTCTTTCGATTGGCATTATAAGAGTAGGGGTATATAGAATATATAGCCCAGTATATATATATATATATATACATAGCCAATATATATTATATATTGAGAGAGTGCTAATTTGTAAGGTCTAACTTTTAAGGTTTTAGTTATAAAAAAAATTAATGAATTGATTTTATTTTTGATTATTTTTTTATTTTTCAGTTTTATTACTATTTTTAAAGGTATTAGAAATTTCAAGGCACAGATAAGACTAAATATCTTTTAGACATAATATCAGACATCAAACATCACTCAAACGGATCAAAGTTAGGATGAGTGTGAAAAGTTGATGAAATTTATAATTAAATTTATGTTTAATATTTTTAGTTTTCATATATACTTCATAATAATCATAATTGCTGGCTATAACAATGATAAAAAAAATGTAAAAGTATTAGTTTATTCATTTATATGCTGACCGTACATATACACACACACGAATGCAAAAAAGTCTCGAGAGTAATTTACCTGGAATCTATTTATTTATTTATCGAAGAAACAAAAGTTAAACATAAAAGTACTCTCGTTTGTGTTAACAAAAATATACATATACATTGTTGTTACTAATAAATTATAAATAGACTACCTGGAATTGAAGCTCATCTCATGTCCTATTCCAGTTCCGGTTCCCGTTTTCGCTCCCGTTCCCAATATATTATATGAACCTTGACAAAGATAGCTTTGGCAAACTAAACCTACTCTTGGTATAGTTAAAGCTCTTGGACGTGACTTTCAGTTTTTCAAAAATCCCGCGGGATTCATGAATTTTTCAGGGATAAAATGCTCTAGTTTGTCGCTGTACCAAATTTCCTCATATTCGATTCGTGAAGAAGAAAATGAAGGAACGTCGGGATTCGAAAAATAAGTAGCCATAAACCATCTAGGACAAATTTCGCATCGAATGGTGGTAGTTTCATGTCGATACGAACAGATAAGACGATTTTCACTATATACCTATATACACTAGCCGTTCCCGTGAATTTTAAAAGAAATAAATTAATGAAGGAACGTTGGAATTCGAATAAAAACTAGCCATAAAACATCTAGGATACATTTCGCGCACACACGTAAACATGTTTACTCACACACACACACAGACATCCTGTTCGTATAATATTCTTCTTTTGTTATATTATATTTTTAAAGACTTAATTTGTGATCCCTAGTTTTTGGTACTATTAATAGTAATTGATATGGAAGAGCGTGGCCTTCTGGCACAGGTATTCCTCATTTAATAGAAGGTCACATCCACTATTATGATTGTACCATTTTTGTTATTGAAATAGATATTTTTTCATTTTTCAACATCTTAAGTCTGAAAGTGACGAGCGTAGTTGTAGTGCCGCTCAGAATTTATTGGTTTTTCAAGAATACACTGTATTTTTATGGGTAGGATGTATTAATTACGACCAGCTGAACATCCTGCTCGTCTCGTCCCTTATTGTCATAAAAAATATAAATAGCTTAACAATGTTAGATGTATTTAAATCTAATGACCAGACAGTATACGTCATACTACCTACGTACGGGCATAGTAGACATTGTCTACTGTGGTACGGGTTTTTTTTATATTATTTTTTTTAGAAGAAGCAACAAAGAATCATGTTTCTAAACTGTACGATTTATAGAATGAATACTAAAAATATGTTGTTTATCAGATATGTAACCAGAAATATAATAATACATATACAGAAAGAGGAATGTCGAACGCATTAATTCACAATTACATAGCACTGCCTAAGGGACTACGCGCACTTATTCAGCTCTTTTCAGCTTTTGTCCATAGAAAACAACAATTTTGTATTGAGTCGTGTACGCGTCGATTCAGCTTTCCGCGTCCATTCTGCTTTCGCGGCAAACCAGCATAAAATGAGGATAAATGTGTTTTTATTATGCGAATGCTATAGAGAGCGTTCGGCGCTGTTCCGACGCGTACAGCGCTGTTCGCTGGCGAATGCGGCGGAACAGCTCTCTGGGCCGTTCGCGATGCTTTGTCGACAAGTTACGACCTGTATTGTTCCTGCATTGATATAATCATTATGCACGCAAAGATTAAAGAGTACAGACGTGATTTAAAGTTATTATTCACATTCTTACGACGCCGTACGCGGCTGATAGAAGCAGAGCTGTATAAGTGTAACCAAAATCGTTCAGCGAAACGCGAATGGAGCTGAATAAGTGCGCGTAGTCCCTTAAGGCACCTCATAATTATTGTCAGAGTTCTTCCAAAAATAGAAATGTAATGGTGGAATAACCTGGTCGTTTTCACAAGGTCAGACTGTAGGAGGATGCCTCACTGTTTCAACAACTTCTCTTGCGTAGTCCAAATGAAACAATGATATAGTACTTGGGTATTTAGGTCCATACACTTATACTTGTCAAAAACTGTCAACAATAATTTAAATCTAAATTGAATTACTAGTAGTAACCTCCTTACTCTGTGGTGGCAGTATTTTATCGATTTTTGGGAAACAAACAGTTTTTAAAACTTTTACAAAAATACATATAAAATTGTATACACACCAATAAAGTTTGCACTAATAAACATATCATGGTGAGCAGTCAAAAACGAGGAAAAACAAAATAAAATACTCACAAAATTTTACAAAACTTATTGGATTTCCTATGGGATTTTTGCTATTTGTATTTATTATCTATATTGTAGATGATGAGATATGAGATATTTCCAAAAAAAGCGCAACAAACCGATTTTGGTGACCTTTGACCTTGAAATTTAATAGTTGCTTACACCCTACCATATGTAGGTTTTGAGACAACTTTTAGGGTGGTTATATACAAGTATTTACAGACTTACAGCTGGGTATCTCGAATTCCGTGATTCTTACCTAATTTAAGCTTTAATGACTGGACTAACCACGCGCTTTTGTCATTCTGGTAATCACATTCACAGTGTAATAAGCCTTTTAATTAAAATATTATTTTACATAAAACACTTTTAAAAGAATAAAACGAGTGTAATTATAACTGTTTTAACATTAGATTTTTGCGTAAAAGTTACATTTTTATTTTAGTTAACCCGACGCGGTTTCCAGATCTTTCCAGATCTCGTTTTCAGGGGGACTGTAGATGGTAACTTTTACGCAAAAATTGAATGTAAAAACAATTAAAATTACACGCGTTTTAATCCATTAAAAGTGTTTTATTTAAATGTGCAACACTCGCGTTAATTAAAGAAAATACTAAATTATTTTTGATTACTGACATAATTAAAAGCCAATTCTTGCAGGCAAATTGGTATTTTTTTATAAATGCGGACACCCATTCCTTAATAATCAATACGCAATTAATGTTTGTGTCTTGTGTTGAAGGTGTAAATGTAACTTTTCTTTTCAAACAAATTAAAATTCTGACGGACATGCATTGCATACGCATAAGTATATTGAAAGGCAACCATTAAAATATCTATGGCCTTAAAATATATTTAACTATATATTTTTGAAGCGAAAACTTCTTAAGCGGCGTTGAGCATTTTTCTTGGGATGGGTATAATATGTTAAACTCGCGTCAGGACACGTGACCTGATCGAACATTCGTAAGACAGTCGTTGAAATTATTGATGAAAGTTGATTTTTCTGAGAGATAAACTTTTTAATATAAAAAAATTGTAATTGTTCTGAACTGTTTATTTTTTATGTAACATAAATTGTCATTTTTGTGTACGATAGCGCAATAAATGAATATTGTATTGAACCACATAAATGCTAGTACTATTATACTAATAATCTCGCGTCAGGAGACGTGACCTGATCGAACATTCGTAAGACAGTCGTTGAAATTATGGATGAAAATTGATTTTTCTAAGAGATAACCTTTTTAATATAAAAAATTTGTAATTGTTCTGAACTGTTTATTTTTTATGTAACATAAATTGTTATTTTGTGTACGATAGCGCAAAAAATGAATATTGTATTTAACCACATAAATGCTAGTACTATTATACTGATAAATAAAGCTATTCGTGCGAAATTACTCAATAACCAATCCACAACATTCAATAAAAAAAACCTACGTTTAAAAAAACTGACTTCAAAAACTGAAAAGTATCAAATAACTAAAAATTTAATTTAATACACCTCTTATGGAAACCTTTAACTTTAATATTAATAAAATACTAGTATTATAAAGAAAAATTACGTAAATCGGATCATAAATCTCAGAGTAATCGGTGTACATACGTAAATAAAAATACCGATCGAATTGATAACCTTCTCCTTTTTGAAGTCGGTTTAAACATGAAATCGCTAAAGCTCATTTGAAAGTAGAGTACAATATTTTGTGCTATAAATATGACAAATCATTTTGCTTGAGTGTACTTCAATCATCTGGTTTTATGGCTGTGCTCGTGTTCAGCAAATTACAACAGGATTTTGTTAATTTAACAACTTATTGTTCTGCCATCGGAAACGAAAAATATGTCTGTGAATATGTCTTTAATATAATTGAAGAGGTTACGGAGTGTTTGACTTAAATTCATACAATTATTGAGAAATCCGACGTCCAATATAATATATGCTGGACAATTCTACTCATCCAGGTCTTAGGCTTAGTCAAATATTTTGTGATGATATGAAGAAAGAATAATCATTTACCATAAAGAATAAATATTTATGGAACCAAAAAAATAATAGTAGGATGAAAACCATTGGAAATTGAAGAGAATATAACAAAAATGAAAAGAAAAATAAACTACGGTCGAGTTCGGGAAGTGGAAAGGGGGTAAAAAACGAAGTTTGTGGTTTTTTGTTTTGATTTTTTTCAAAACTTATTTTTTTTAACGAAATTTGGTAAAAATTTACCTTTTTATTCTATTTAGTTCCTATTTAGCTTTGAAAAAGCTAAATATAAAAAACCAAAAACTTGATTTTTTTAATTTTTCACATAAATTTTGAGATTATGTCAAAAAAAAGCAAGAACAAAAGTTGTAGATCTTTTTATTACCTACAACTTTGCTATTTGACTTATTACCAGGCAGTTTTGCCGGAAATCGAGAAAAACCATTTTTTACCTTAAAAGGGGGGGCCTTTTCCTCTTCCCGACCTCAGATTGCCTGTAATTTATTTTTCCTTTCATTTTTCTTATATTCTCTTCCGTTTCCAATGGGTTTCATCCTACTATTATTTTTTTCACTTTTCATCATCTTCAAAGGCTTGAAGCACTGGTCTACTGAGGCCCCTTAGCACCATATCATCAGACTAGCCCTCAGCAGCCCCTTGACCTAAGTGAGCTTGCGATGCAACATGAAGGGAGCCTCGGAGCGCGGTGACCCTCAGGGGTGGAGGAAGCTGCTCTCATTCAAATTATGCTTATGACTTGGACTGAAATATAACGTTTCTAAAATCAATTAAGGCGTCCCCTTCGAGTGGTCCGAAAGGCTACCTGACGTGTACCTGAATGGAACAGTTTCTAATTTAAATTTTTCAATTTATTTATTAAAAGATTATTAAATTACGAAATAAAAATAATAATACAAAAATCTTACTTAAAAGCTAGTTAACACTGTGGCTGAACTAGGTAATCCTGTGTTTCAGGCGTAAAGAGCTGATATTGAAACTAAATAATCACAAAAACGGAAAAACTTAATAAAGTAAAAAGGTATAAATTAATCTACAGTTTCGGTTTAAAGACATTTATTCTCATAAGATTTAACATAAAATCACTTACATGAGAATTTTACATAAATATACAATATAATATTACTTTAGGTTTCTATGACTTAGCATGCAAAACAAACAAAGTGAAGTTTAAGTATATAAGTTAAAAATGTCTTCAATGTAATGATTATTATCTAATAAGTACAGGGACTAATAATATTGGGACACCCAAAGTTATGGGCCATGAACGGAAAGTACCTTATCTGATTTTCTTATCATTTTATGGTGAATACTCCATATGATATGGCACAATTCTGTTTGTAACTCCCCCGCGTTCTCGTATCGATTTTAAAGTAAAAAAAACTATGCTATAAAGTATTTTCATTATTCGAACGTCGTCGTCGGCAGTAAATAACTTTCTTGAAATTTGACTCAAACATTTTCCGTTGCTCCTTTCTTTTAAAATACTATGTTACTTAAGAAGAGTTATTAGTTTTTGGCCATTCTTTCGATTGGCATCATAAAAGAAGGAATGTTTTTTTTTTACATTTAAGTCGGTTCGAGTCCCAGACGAGGCAAGTAATTTTTAGAAAATCTTTCAATGCAGAATTACTAACTTTTAAAAATAAGATAAAGTCTTCTTTCAGTAAAACACCCTATCTACGATATTTAAAGTACTTTCCCTTCATGTCCCATAACTTTGGGACACCCTGTATACAAATAAAATATAGATGATGATTATTTTAACACTATTAGTAATCATTCTGTACCTTCATAGGACATATTTTGAACTGCTTCATGAACAGCCTTCTTCAATTAATATAATTAAGGGGATAGATGTTTATTATTGCGTTTCTAATGTTTTTAAGCAGTTCAAATACTTAGGAGAACTGCTAACGAAGCGTCTACATGATGACGAAGATGTCGTGCGCGAACGAAGGGCCTTCGCTGTTTGAGAAGACATGCTAGCACGCCGATTTGCTCTCCGAAACTTAAGGCTGGGGACCGAGCCAACGGCCTTGAGGAATCGAACGGAGCTAGGTTACCTCTCTTGCATAAGATCGCCAGTTTCAATTCAGAATTAGAAGCATTTTTAATTTATTACAAAAAAATACAATTTTCTTTACAAAAATAACAAAACTTTGTCATGTTAATACTATTGGTAAACAGTTAATCATTTATCATACAATTAATATCAAAATTGAATGATTAGCATGGCTCTAACTGTAAGAGTTACTTTAATTATTATTTTTTCGCTATGTCTATTAAAGATACAAATGTAAAGAAAAAAAATGAATTTTCTTCTCGTATTCTGTAGACACATAATTTTTTTTTTGTAAAATAAAAGCCTTATATGAATCGTTAAGAAAATGTTTCAACTATGCGCTATTTTGGTGATTTCGACTTAATACGTATCTGTTAGGTGTGGGTTACGTTTACGCACAAAGCATTTAGCAGCATAGTTATCCAGTGAAATGATACATACAGAGCCTTTATGTGACTACCTAGGTACTGCAGTGCATCAGGGGTGTTCATTGAGGTTGGGTCCCTTCTTTCTTCGCTCTATAACACTGCACATTTCTTACCCTCTTTCACATACTTAAATGTTTTATCAGACAAATTAGTGATAACCTTCAATTCTTTGATTAATTATTGTACCATTTGAAAGCAAAATTTATGAACGATGCGGGACTCGAACTGCGACCTTTTGCGTTCCGTGCGAGCGCTCTTAAACTGAGCCAATAGTTCAAGTGATATCACGTTTATAAATCTTGATATGTCTATGTTCAACTCTCACGTTGTGGCTTCATCTAAAATAACAACCTGCTCTACCCCTATAGTATATTATAGAGTTGATCAAGACATATCAAGATTTATGAACGTGACGTCACTCGATCGATTCGCGTAATGGAGTGGTACAATAATTAATCCCCGAAGTGAGGGTTAATACTTAAAAAAAAAATTATTATGATTTATCAGGACAGTAAAAAATAAACCCTGTGTTCTCTATAAACTAAGCCAGGAAATAGATCAGTTCTCATGATTTAGCTCTATATAAAGACAGACAATGTCAACAACAAGACAAATTCCATAAATATCTCTTACTGCTTTCCACATCATCGTTTACACCAAGAAACAAGTCAAAAATTTGTTTTATACATAAATTGTAGAATACTTGTCAAAACATATTTATTTGTTTTAAACATGTTTTGAACTTTCGTCGTTGTTTTAAACGAGGGGTTTAAGTTCAGAACTGATGTGTCTTAGTTCTATAAATTTAGCTACAAGTCCACAACAAGTAAAAAACATGAGATCATACACATGTTGTCAACTAGAGGCTGACAAACAATTTAATCAGACAAGTTTCATATAAATTTTGACTACGACTTGTCAAATACATATGTATATAATATCTTGGTGTAAACGGGTTACAACTGCGGTCCTAAACTCGTACATGTGTCTCATTAAAACAGTTTCAAATCGTCCATAGTAAATAGACAATCAGTGTCTCATAATAGATATGCAAACATCATAAAACGGTTCCTAGTAACAACGCATACAAGCGAAAGAGCTTGTAATATTCCTCGTACAACTAACTCTAATGTTGTAACTGGTAATATTGTGAATAGTTATGCACGCGATAAAACTTTTGCCGTTCTACCCGCAGTTATGTTTTTTCGCACTGTACTTGCACTAAATGAAACCTTTATGTGTGGTATTTACGTGATTGCGTAAGTGAAGTAACGCAAGCGGAGTTAAGTGACTTAAAACATTGGTGCAACCAAAAAACTATATCAAGAATGATTTATACAGACAGTTATATTTTTAAAAACTGGAACATATTCACGCCGAGATTTATTTATTGAATAATTCCATTTCCGATAAATACTTAATAACACTGCGATCCAACAAAGCGGGATATACCGTAGCATTCTTATGTATAAGGCTAGTCAATAGAGAAATTATTCTAAAACTAACCTAGACGAATTCACGTAAGTTGTAAGAGAAATAAAAAACAAATTAAAAAGATAAATTATTTTATCTTATGTAACCGGAAAACCGGAGTAATTTGGTGTGGTTGAACATCAACAAACTTAAATAAAGTCTGGTCGCCGTTTGCTGAGTTTCGCTTAAACATGAGATTAATCATTAAGGTTTGAAAATAACGTAAGATAGCGTAAGTCCAGGTTTTTATTTATTGTTTCAGATAATTTTCCATCATCGTCATCATCATCAGCCGGAAGACGTCCACTGCTGGACAAAGGTCTCCCCCAAAGATTTCCACGACAATCGGTCCTGCGCTGCCCTCATCTAACGTAGTCCGTCGATCTTGACCAGATCATCGATCCATCATGTGCGGGGCCTAGCAACACTACGTCTTCCGGTACGTGGTCGCCATTCGAGGACTTTACTGCCCCAACGGCTATCTGTCCGTCAAACTATGTGCCCTGCCCGCTGAAACTTCAGTTTCGCAATCATTTGGACTATGTTGGTATCTTTAATTGTCCAACGGATCTCCTCATTTCTGATTCGATCTCGCAGGGAAACTCCAATCATAGCCCTCTCCATTGCCTTCTGAGCGACCATGAGCTTTCTCAGAGGCCCACAGTTAGCGACCACGTCTGCGTACCGTAATTTTCCATATATATTAGTAATTGATTCAGTTACAATGTTTTATATAGCACGTGGTAGTATTTTTAACAAAATTAAATTAAAAAGTGCTAATTTGATATTTAAATTCTCTTACTCGCGTTGTGGCAAGAGTACCTGGACAAAACTTTACAAGCACAAATACGAGTACCGGTTCGCAAGCCAGCGAACCAGTAAGTCTTTTCTTTATACCTCACCGCGTCGGTCGTAGCGAAGTCTAGACACTCTTGGCGGATAGTATCAAATATTATTTCTTAAAGTGATTTTACACGCTTTTTATTAGCTTCACCTGTATGTTTGTAACCGACTTCTTTGGGCGCGATTTTGACCCACTTGAAAGGGCTAGATTTCGCTCAAACTTTGTAGATTTATCCACGACCGATGACATTACACTAATTTGACAAGATTATTCCATTATTCAATATGCAAAATAAGATTTTTACCAATTTATATAATTTTAGAATGAATAAAGCACTAATAAGCACCATCTAGTAATTTATTGTAAACTACAAAGGAACCGCGCGAAATGTCGAGACAGTTCCACAAAATTATAGTATCTAATTCGTTTAGAAGCGAATAGATGGCGCTCAATTAAGTGATCTGCCAATTAACTAAAATATTTTTATTCGCAGATATGAAAATCCCTACATTCAATCTAAAAAATTAAAAATAAATAATAGTTTTAAAAAATACTAAAAAACACGCTTTATATAAAATTCAACTAAAAAATAGAAAATAAATTTTAATTAATTTAAATTGAAAATAGTGTAAAAAAATATATTTTATTATAAACAAAAGCGTGTAGAAAAATTATTTCTGATGCTTTATTGCTCTTATTGTTACAAACAGAGGATCCCTATTATCTTCAGATGACATCTGCCTGTTTCATTACTTATACCAACAAAAAATAGCCTCTTTTATATTCTGTATCTTAAGTCGTATCGTTACCAGTTATGGTTTAAAGATTTTGTTTATTATTGATTCACACTTGACTGAATACATTGCTGTATTTATAACTTTAAGAGTACATTTGATTTAAAAAGAATATGTTTACATATTTTGTTTACTTGTTTGTGGTCTACTCAATACATTTGTATCATGTACAATATAACTATTTAAAATATTAGAATTGTGTTTTACTGTATTATCGGCGCGACTTTTTTGGTCATCATCGACTGCCAGAAACCAGTGCCCTTTTGGTTTTCGAATTAATATAAGTATGTACGTGTATTCTTGTTTTACGACTATAAGGGATGAGACGAGCAGGACGTTCACTGATTATAATTGATACGTCCTGTCCATTACAATGCAGTGCCGCTCAGGATTCTTGGAAAAACCCAAAAACTCTGAGCGGCACTACAATTGCGCTCGTCAACTTGAGACATAAAATGTTTCATTTGCCCAGTAATTTCACTAGTTACGTCACTGCTTCACGGCAGAAAGGCGACGTTGTGGTACCCATAATCTAGCTGGCATGCTGTGCAAAGAAGCCTCCAACTGGTAAATGCCCTTACGACACCCTTGGGCCTGGGACTTCCCTATTGTTTTATGCTCTGAGGAAACACAGGGCAAAGTACTCGATTCTTTTTAAGGTCGGCAATGCTCTAGTGTTTCCTCTGGTGTTACAACAGAACATGTGACACGAAATCCGTTGAAGCGATTTAGTTTAAACGAGCGCACATGGCTCGTGTGTCCTCGGCTTTAATAAATGATGACAGACAGAAATATATTCAATAATAATAACCAAAGTGTACCAACCAGTCCTTAGCAATGACAATAACATTCCGCACTAGCCTCCCTAAAATCGTTCACCAGGGTTTACTTATTTATTAAAAAAAGGTTTACCAACTAGATATACAATTAATATTATGACTACGTATAATGTAAAATTTCTTATATTTAATACTTATATATCTAACTTATAGGTATGCACAGCGTTGCCTTCATTTATTATTGTAAGTTAAGTAATACTACTACAATATGTATGTTTACTATGACTAAAACTATAAGTTTATACATCCAAATTATAAGGGTTGAAAGCGTATTTTTTAAAATTGCCAAATGTTAGATTAGGGTTGTTCCATACTACGATATGTTTACGGACGTAGAAAATGGTAAGGCATATGAATAAGGCCTTATTCAGAATATACTATACGATTTTTAAACAGCTTTATTTCTTTGTCGATGAAGGCCTAATATAATCTTAGTTATATCAATTAAATATTTATGAAAAAACAAAAATAATTAGGTGATCCGACAGACGTTGTTCTGTACATAAAAAATAATTAACTTTTTTTTTATGAATTTGCCAATAATATTTAATAACATCATTAATTATTTCGTAAAATATGCTCCCTGTTATTATAATGTAATTATTTCACACCAGGACTGTCAAACCGTGCGTCACTAAATTCTCTCATAGAAAATATGTCCATACAAAACTAATATTGCAAATAAAAATAATTATGGGTCCTAAATCGAAATAAAAACTATCCAACCTCTCAAGTTGGACTAAACTGCACTCCATGAAGTAATCCCCATTAGAATCCGTTCATTTGTTTAGGAGTTCACTGGAAACAAACATCAAGACGCTGGATTTATATTTATTAAGAAGATAACACGTAATTTTATCTCAATACAAAAAATGGAGTCCGACAGAATGTTAAACAAAACACAAAAAAGATTATGAATACTTGAGCGTTAATGAAAACATAAAACACTTGAATCACAAAAATATTTACAATTTTAAATCATACCAGATGTTTAAAAACACGGAATACGATGAATATATTTATCAACGCGCAAGACGGCGGAAAGGTGCGGTTCCGTCCTGATGAAAATGAAAAAAATTAAATAACAAGTTGAAAGATTTCAATATAGTTACCATTAAGGCGCTATGGTCCTAAAAACTAACATTTTTTTAAATCTACTTAAAATACTTTTATAAATACTACGGATCCAATTTTTGACATGTTTATCATCATTTCTTTATCTAAATTATTGCAGTTTCGAAAACATGATAACGAAAATAATCTCGAAAGATTTATTTTTTGAAAAATAGGCTTTTAAGCTATTGCATAGCATCTATCGCGGGTCTTGAGCGTGGGGACCGAATCCAGAAATTCCGTAACGAAAATAACCTAACACTTACTTACTAGATCTAAATAGATATTTCGGCATACTTTTACAGTTCCCGTGGAACAGCGGTTATCACATATGATCGTTGTGCAGAAGGTCCCAGGTTCGAGCCTGGGGTAAAGCTTGAATTTTATTTAAATTTCTTTAATTTTTTTATCACGTTTTTTTTAGTTCCCGTTTGCTTTTTTTAAAATTAATTTTATTAAAAAAAATACTGTATAAACAAAATAAATAAATTATTATAATTGCATAAGTTGATAAAAATGCTATGCAATATCTTCACCGCGGCAGTCGCCGAGTGCCACACGTCTTTTTTTATTTGAATTATTTTATATTATCATAAAACTATGATAGCTGTAAACACAAAACTTATTTTATTTGATATTTTATTAGTATTTATAAATATTCCTCGTGGGTTTTATCAATACGCTTTGTGAATTATTTTATATTATTTTTTTTCGTAATAAACCAAACTCGACGCCTTGGTTGCATGCTCGCTCATGCCAGCAGTACGCCCGTGACCGCTGTCAAGGACGGTACTACGTTCGTTTCTCTCGGGCTCACATTACGTAAGATTTTAGCAAATAAGTACAAATCGGGAATCATAGTAAAAAATGATGATGATGCGACATCGTATTTGTTAAAATATATAGGTAAATGGAAGTCGGAAAGTACTAATATAAAATGTTAGTAACATAATTTTGAATATTATGCCACGCTGCCCCACAAAATTATGATTTCAACAATATGGATATCGTATCCAAGGTTTTCGAAGGTGCAGAGAAGGAATTTGGGATAACTGTTGAAATCCATGATGGCCGCCGCGCAATATTACGATTTCAAAAATATGGGTATCGTATCCGAGGTTCTCGAGGGTGCAGAGAACGAATTTGGGATCATTTTTGAAATCCAAGATGGCCGCCGCATAATATTATGTTTCTAACAATATGGATCTCGTGTCCGCAGTTCTCGAGGATGCAGAGAACGAATTTGGGATAATTTTTGAAATCCAAAATGGCCGCCATGCAAAATTATGACTTAAAAAATCTGGGTATTGTATCCGAGGTTCTCGAGGGTGCTGAGAACGATTTTGGGAACATTTTTGAAATCCAATGTGTTGTTCCATCCATTGTTGAAATCATAATTTTGCGCGGTGGCCATCTTGGATTTCAAAAATGGTCACATTTTCGTTCTCTGCACCCTCGAGAACCACGGATTGGATATCCATATTGTTGAAATCATAGATACTAGGCTAGTAGGGATGATGATGTTCTACGTACTAGCGGCCGCGCGCTAAACCTGCACGATACAAGGCTAGTAGGGAAGCCCGAGAGTAAGAAATACTCTTCCTCAATCGGTGTCAATCGCTCTCTCCCTTGAACAAAAATCTCCTCCTCGTCTTGAACAAAAACGTCTCAAATTTCCGTGACGCTCTATTCCGTTTCATTTGTAAAAAAAATACCCTCATGCGGCTAAAGAAGTTCCACTTTTACTTCAAAAATGCATAAAAATATCACAGCATTTCTTACTCTTGCGCAACTATAAGTTGATCGTTGACCCGCGTAGCTCGGCTCGTGTCTTAGCCATGCCCGCTTCGATCGTACTAACGCTATAGATATACGTTCGAGCGCTTTTTGCCTAAAGTGTTGGAACACCCTCGCCTTAAAAAAATTGCCAGTTCTAGAGACTACCGATAGAAGTGAAAACTTTCTTAAAGTTTAAAAAACCGTCCACATTCTTTTGCGACACTAGAGGAATCACAGGAGCGTTGCCAGCTGCTGCTTTAAGGATATTATATATAGGGAGATATATATCGCAAACTCAAATAATATCCTCTATATTATATATATTATATTACTTTTTTCTTATTTTGTGCGTATATTTTCGTCGATTCGTCGTCTTACAGTCGTTATACCAACACGTATACTTTTTGCCATTCTAAAATAGTGTCTACCCTCACTCATAATAAAAAATCTATCACTTTATTATTAAAAATGGTGCAAAAGTGTGACATGTGTAATAAAATCATCACGAAAACACTACCAGGTGTTGAATGTGGTAAATGTGAAAGGACTGTTCACCTCAACACCAAATGCTCAGCCCTAAGCAATAAACAAATCGCAGCGCTAAAGGCTACGCCTAGTCTGGAGTGGACCTGCTTACAGTGCCAGAATGAATCACCAAGGCGAAGAACGTCCATAATTGAGCCTGATGATGATAATGATGAAGGTGAAGTAAATATTAACACAAAAAAACTACTAGCGAACATCTCTAAAGAAGTTGAAAAAGCGATTATGAAAGAAATGAGGGAACTAAATGACTCACTACAATTCCAAAGCGCTAAGCTTGATGAAGTAACGAAATGCATTGAAATGTTCAGAAGCACTATCAAAACACTCGAGAGGAAAAATATAGAACTCACTAATAAAAATACTAACCTTGAAATACGCGTTGGTGCACTAGAACAACGTGTGGAAGAATTTGAACAACACAAATTATGCAAATTTATTGTAATCTCCAACGTGAGTACTGAAACCAACGAAGAAGCAAATGACGTACTAAAAATATTGCTAACAAATTCAAACAACGCATAGAAGGAATAAAATTAACAAAAAGAATCCGAAGTAAAAATGACTTGCTCTCAAAATTATTGGTTAAGTTAAATGACGAAGAGACAAAAGAAAAATGGATAGTGGCATCAAAAGTTAGCAAAATTATAGTATCTGACATTAACAAAGTACAAAAAATAACCGCAGTACGGTTTATATAAGAGAGGCAATGTCTCAACTAAACAGGCAGTTATTCTGGCATGCAAGGCAAGAATTATTAAAGGAGCGTCAATTTAAATATGTCTGGTTTAAGAAAGGAGTGGTATGAGCTCGGAAGGATGACAATGGAAAGGTCTACACTATAAGGAATATGAATGACCTACAATCAATTGTCAAAAAATATTCCAAAGCATCGTGAATCATATATTGTACGTATTTAACTTAATAGCTTCTTTTATAAATCAATTAACATACATTAATAATGTGTAAAATCATGAATATGAACGATATCAAAGAATTATCAAACTGCATAGATATAAATTAATTTACAAATCAAATACCTAACACGAATATAAACGTATTATGCATGCATATTAATATAAGATCAATTATTAAAAACTTTGCTGCTCTGAAATGTTGCATAAAAAATTCAAAAAAATGTATTGATGTGTGTATATTGACGGAGGTGAATATATCTGATAATATTAGTTGCTTATTTAATATGCCAGGATTTCAGATGTTTTCGGCACTACGCAAATTTCGAAGAGGTGGGGGAATAATCATGTAGGTAAATAATAAACATAAATGTAACACCCGTAACATTCCTACTTACCATTTTGAAAATATGACTTGCTCCATAGCTACACAACACAATTACACTTGCAATATATGTGCCGTTTATAGACCACCCAACACAAGTAAACATCTTTTCATTCATGAACTCTGTACAACACTTAAGCCATTGATAACGAACAATGATTTATACCTGTTTGGCGACATAAATATTAATCTAAAACAGGATAGTCCTACAAAACACCATTACAATAATAGCCTTCATAGTTTAGGACTTCTATGCGGAATTAAGGAATACACTAGAATTGAGATATCAAACGGTCATGTAAGAAGATCTTGTATCGATCACATTTACGCTAAATCACATACACAGGATCTATTTACATCGGCAATAGGCACAACACTGGCTGATCACCGTGCAATCATCCTCGCGTGTGTTGGTGAGCCTGATTGTATACAGGCTCACCAACCTGTCCACTCTCTGGCTCCGCGTAGATTTAGAGGACCGCGTCCGCATCTATGCGTGTGTCTACAGGTCCCATAGTGGTAACGCAGAAACCGATCATCTCATGAGATGCGTTCAAGCGGCAATTGACGACGTGCTTGCACAGATCCCCTCCGCTGAAATTGTAGTCTTGGGTGATTTCAACGGGCACAATGCTGAATGGCTTGGATCACGTACCACGGACTACGCAGGGCGATCTGTGTATGATTTTGCATTGGCGTACGGTCTGTCCCAATTGGTTGCGTCGCCAACGCGGCTCCCGGATGTGGATAGCCACATGCCGTCCTTATTAGATCTTCTGCTGACTACACATCCCGATGGTTACCAGGTCATTGTCGACGCCCCTCTCGGAACGTCCGACCATTGCCTGGTCAGGAGTGTAGTGCCTATCCGACGCCCACGTCGCAACCACCAGCGACCCGCCGCGTTTGGCACTACAAGTCAGCAGATTGGGATAGGATGCGTTCCTTTTTTGCATCCTACCCTTGGAGCAGGGTTTGTTTCCCTTCGGATGATCCTAGTGCCTGTGCCGTTGCAGTAGCCGATGTGATACTACAGGGCATGGATATTTTTATACCAAGCTCTGTAGTACCGATCGGTGGCAGATCACAGCCCTGGTTCGATGCGTCAGTTAAAGCAGCATCTGACTGCAAAAAACAGGCGTGTGAACTGCATAGTTCTTAAGAGGAAATACAACCGTGCTTCCTGATTTTTTAAGCGGCAAATCGCCCGTGCAAAATCACAACACGTTGTCAAAATCGGCGAGCAGCTTTCCAGTTACCCGACCGGAACACGCAAGTTCTGGTCGTTGTCGAAAGCTGCTCTTGGTAACTTCAGCCAGCCGTCCATGCCGCCGTTGCACATGAGGAATGACACCCTGGCCCATACGGCAAAAGAGAAAGCCGATCTCCTGTGCGCTCTTTTCGCCTCCAACTCGACTCTTGACGACAACGGAAAAACACCGCCGACCATCCCGCGGTATCAGAGCTCTATGCCTGAAGTACAGTTCAGACAGAAAACTGTTAGGCGAGCTCTGCTTTCGTTGGACGTCAGGAAGTCGAGCGGGCCGGATGGCATTTCTCCAATCGTGCTTAGAACGTGTGCCCCTGAGTTGACGCCGGTGCTAACGCGTTTATTCCGGCGCTCTTATTCCAAAGGCGTAGTCCCTGACTCATGGAAGTCAGCCCTTGTCCATCCGATCCCAAAAAAAAGGAGACAGTTCGGATCCGGCAAACTACAGGCCTATTGCTATAACCTCCCTGCTCTCCAAAATCATGGAGACCATAATTAGCCGTCAGCTCTTGGTATACCTAGAGGGTCACCAGTTGATCAATGACCGACAATACGGCTTTCGCTATGGTCGGTCGGCACGTGATCTTCTGGTATACCTAACACATAGATGGGCTGCGGCTATTGAAAGCAAGGGGGAAGGCCTGGCAGTTAGCCTGGATATAGCGAAGGCCTTTGATCGTGTATGGCACAAGGCGCTCCTCTCTAAACTTCCATCATTTGGGCTTCCCGAGAGCTTGTGCAAGTGGACCTCCAGCTTCCTCACTGGGCGCAGCATACAGGTCGTTGTCGACGGACATTGCTCGATCCCGAAGCCCTTGAATGCTGGAGTGCCCCAAGGCTGTGTGCTATCTCCTACGCTGTTTCTTCTGCATATCAATGATATGTTGCACACATTCATTGCTATGCAGATGACAGCACAGGTGATGCCGTATACACGGGCCATGCACGTCTCTCTCGGGAAATCGTCGACCAGTGCCGGGAGAAACTTGTGTCTTCTATCGAGTCCTCTCTTGAGAAGGTCGCGGAATGGGGTAAATTGAACCTTGTCCAATTTAGCCCCCAGAAGACTCAAAATTGCGCGTTTACCACTAAAAAAACCCCATTTGTCGCATCACCGCTCTTCGTCAACACTTCCCTAAAAGGCTCGCCTAGTATCGGAATACTGGGTCTTGAAATCTCGAGCGATTGCCAATTCCGTGACCATCTGGAGGGCAAGGCCAAATTGGCTTCAAAGAAACTGGGCGTCATTAATAGAGCACGGCAATACTTCAAGCCGGCCCACATTCTAGCGCTGTACAAAGCGCAGGTCCGGCCACACATGGAGTATTGCTGTCATCTCTGGTCTGGCGCACCCCAGTATCAGCTCGATCCATTTGACCGCGTGCAACGTAGAGCAGCTCGAATTGTCGGGGACCCAGTACTCTGTGAACGGCTGGATCACTTGGCGTTGCGTAGAGACGTCGCTTCATTGTGTGTCTTCTACCGCATTTATCACGGGGAGTGTTCCGAAGAGCTGTTTTACCTAATTCCTGCCGCCGAATTCCACCTTTGTACGACACGCCACAAGTTAGGATATCATCCTCACCATCTGGATGTGTGGCGGTCCTCTACAGTGCGGTTTACAAGGAGCTTTCTGCCACGTACTACAAAGCTGTGGAATGAACTTCCTTGTGTGGTGTTTCCGGGACGATACGACATGGGTACCTTCAAAAAAAGCGCGTACACCTTCCTTAAAGGCCGGCAACGCTCCTGTGATTCCTCTTGTGTTGCAAGAGAGTGTGGGCGGCGGTGATCACTTAACAACAGGTGACCCGTACGCTCGTTTGTCCTCCTATTCCAAAAAAAAAAGTCGACAGTAAAAACTAAATTAAAAAATAATTCAATACGCCGTCAAAACCACTGGATCAATCCTAGAATAATAAAACTATGTTCATACAGAGATCAATTATTTAATCAATGGACAAAACATAGTAACAACCTACAATTAAAAAAAGTCTACAACAAAATCAGAAATAAAGCTTATAAATTAATACAAAAAACCACAAATAAATTTCAAATATCAGAAATAGCCATGAATAATAAAGACCATAGGAAGCTATGGGGAATTCTTAATGAAATGACTGGAAGAAGGAAAAAATCCATTGATGATGCAATAAATAATGCTTTTGGAAATCAAAATATAAATAACGCTGACTTAGCCAATAATTTGGCAAACAACTTTAAAAATAGTATTAAAGATCTTATACCAAAATATTCACAAACATTACTTAGTAAATCTACATACAACAATGCTGCAAATGTATCAATGCGTATGAGAACAGCAAGTGCAACAGATGTAGAAAAAATTATTAAATCCATAAATGTTAATAAATCTCCCGGTTTCGATGGTATAAGAGCTATAGACATTAAAAAAATATGTACAAAAATTAGTAAAATTATAGCGAATTTAATAAATAAAAGTGTAAGTGAATGCGTATATCCTAGTTACTTAAAGATTGGTGTAGTAAGACCAATCTACAAAAAAGGAAGTCATAAGTCTTATGAAAATTATAGACCAATAACAATACTTCCAATAGTAGACAAAATAGTCGAAAAGTATATTTGTAACGAAATCCAACAGTTTTTCAAAAAAATAACATCTTAAACAGCACCCAATATGGCTTCGTGCCGCAAAAAAATACGAGACAATTACTCAGTGCATTTACGGACAAAATATACGAACAGCTAGACAAAAAAGACACATAATGGTCGCATTTCTAGACTATAGCAGGGCTTTTGACACTTTACAGCATCACACATTACTACACTGCCTTGAGGACAGTGGTATACGCGGTAATATGCTTGAGTGGTGCAAAAGCTACCTAGACAATAGAAAATTTATTGTTAAAATAAACAACACATACAGCGACTCAATATCTGTGTCTGAAGGCACAGCACAGGGCTCAGTAATCGGGCCATTACACTACATAACCTATGTAAATAGCCTACCAAATGTAGTTACACAGTGTGACCTGTTCCAATTCGCGGATGACACCTGTCTGCTAGCCTACGGGGATAATCCGAAAGATGCAATGCAGAAACTACAGCTTGACTTTGACAAAATAATTGAATGGTCACATGACTGTGGCCTAGTAATTAATGATAAAAAAACCAAGCTTATGTATATAAGTTCAAGCCATAATAGAACAAAATACGAGCCTAAACTAATATTACATAGCCACAATTGCTTACACACCAACAAACATACTTTACACAAAGGCTGTAACTGTGAGGCTATTGAGGTTGTCAGTAATCAATTATACCTGGGCCTTGTCATTGATAACAAAATGATCTGGAAAATGCACATTGATACAGTATGTGACAAGCTAAGAGCCCTTCTTGCAAAGTTCGCTGTTATTAGGAATAGGGTTCCATTTAAAACGCTTCTATTACTATACAATTCACTAGCTGAATCAATTATCAGTTACGGGCTCTCGAGCTATGGAAGAACTTATAAAAGCCACATAGACAGAATATACACTTTGCAACTTAGAATAGTTAAAACTATTGTTCCAAAAAATATTAAAAAAAAACTTAAGAATTTAGACCCTAAATTATTAGAATTCTGCAAAATACTACCATGCCATGAAAAGATAAAACTTGCGATATTAAGTGAAGAATATTTTAACGAAAATCTTAAAGTGATTAAAAGAAAACGATAATAACAAAGTATGTACCCGCAGTATTCGGGAGTCAAAACTACTTTTACCTAGATTTTTTAATGGCTATGGTAGAAATAAACTAAATTACAAGGTACCATTTCTAATAAATAAACTTCCTACATATTTAAAACAGGAGATAACAATAAAAAATATAAAAGTGAAATTAAAAAAATATTAAACGTATATGTCGTAATAAAACTACCTTACCCTCAACAGAGAACAATAATACACAAACGTTAGTGAATTAAAGGGTACTTGTAAATAAGTATGCGGTAAGAAAGGTTTGTTTGTTTGTAATCTTATATAATAAGTTTGTAAAAATTTGAATAAGTGTTTCATGTTATTAATGCTTTGAAGTCATATTGTAATTAGTTTGAAGTACTGATATTATGTCATAAAGTATATTCTTAGTTTTCTCTTAGTTATTTATAACATGCGACGAGTGTAGTACACGGTAAAATCCGAATGGGTTTATATTTGTACTTAAATTTAAGTAAATTGTAAAATACTTTTTTTGTGTGTAAAATAAATAAAATAAAAAAAAAAACGAATTTTACGGAAAATATCTAACATATAAGTTGTATGTAAGTAAATATGCACATATGCATAGTATATCCTATATTATGTTGATTTATTGTCTAAGGTCAAGTTAAATATAAATAAAATTTCCTATCATCATCATCATCAACCGGAAGATATCCACTTGTAGACAAAGGCCTCCCCCAAAGATCTCCACGACGATCGGTCCTGCGCTGTCCTCATCCAATGTATTCCGGCGATCTTGACCAGATCGTTGATCTATCTTGTGGGGGGCCTAACAACACTGCGTCTTTCGGTACGTGGTCGCCATTCGAGGACTTTTCTGCCCCACCGGCTATCTGTCCGTCGAGCTATGTGCCCTGCCCACTGCCACTTCAGTTTCGCAGTAATTTGTGCTATGTCGGTGACTTTGGTTCTCCTACGGATCTCCGAGCGTATACATAAATATATAAATCTCCTATACCTTTAGATAATTGTGCCACAATAATTGTTATATACAAAATATTGTAATTATGTATATATCGATATATATCTGTTAATTATTATTACTAAATTTTACATTAATGGCGCGTAAAGATTACTCGCACATATTTTTTTACATTTTCTATAATATGTTGCTTAAGTTCAAGTAGTCAATCTTGTTATTGTATCAATGCGGAACCAATAAGGCGAACACACGAACACAATACATTAATACGATTGCTCGACAATATGTAACTAAAAATGCTAAAGTAGATTAACCACGTAGCTGTGTTATAGTCAAAACACATGATCGAATTTGGTCCGGCCGAACACTCTGACACGGTCTGGTACCGGATCATATTCGATGATAATATGTTGTATTCTTCATCGCAAAAAAATCACGTCATCAAATCAAAAATATATTAATTCATAGGAAAATTACCTTACACTTAAAATATGTCATTTTTTCATAGTGCTCATTCGGAAGGCAGATTTCCTTAGAGAAGAACGAGCAAGAAACTCTAAGGTTGCTCTATTTAAAAAAAAGATTGTGTATTAAAAGTTCTTTTTTTCAAATAAATTTACAAATAATTTCAATTAAAATATATGCAGTGATGTAACAAAAATACACAAACGTCAAATACCAAATGCCTTACACGGGTAAGTAAAAAAATGTAAATTAATAAGTAAAAACAAGAGTTATTAAGTACAATAGTACATCATAGTACAATACAGTAGATGCATAAATTCGCACATACTGTAAATAAAATAAAGGCATTATGCGAGCATTTTATTAGCTATTATATAAAAAAAACCATATTAACTTTAATTAATAAAAAAAGAAATAAAAAAAACATGAAGCAGACTTCCGGTGAATCCACCCACCACTATTAGCGCCCGTTCACGAGCATGACGCATGGACCAGCGATGGCCTCCTTTAACCATATTTTAGGGAAGGGAACGACCCACCCAACGTCGCCGCCATAAGCAGTGACATTAAGCGAGCATGACGATGCCTGTCACGAGATTTCTACAAATAACAAAAAAAAATGTTCATCTATATATTAATTATGCAAAACTCACTTAAGCCTATACTTACAATTTGACAATTTTGTTTTAATTTACCTATTTATAACTCATAGTTATTTATAATGTTATTATTATTAAGATTAATTAAAAGCAATCTTTATTTGCCGGACCAAACGGTGCGAGACGCTTACCGCACCGTCCGATGGTCCGGCCGTACCAAATCCGACCATATGTTTCGGCTATTACAGTTGTACGTTATGTTGTAAGCATGTTATCTTGTACGGCTATCTCACTGCAATCTTGCCCTGAATGCAAGTTTGCTCAAGCGGTTATTGGTTATGTACGATGTAAGCCATATTACCACGAGATTTGTCTATTGTTTTCATGTAAGTATGTTTCAAGTGGAATTTACTTCGTTTAGTTAATTGTTTCAGTTTTACGATTAAAAGTCAGTTACAAAACTACATTATCACCTCAAAGTCAAAGTGATAGTGTACAGTCATCGTTCCTGGATCAAAGTAGTTTATGAAAAGTAACTAGCCAGAAGGGGCTCGGAGATGATAGCTATCGGCACAGAATCCAGAATTGGACGGAGACTTTTATCCCCCTGCCCTCTGCATATCATGTATCAGTCATAGGGCATTTCACCAAACATATAATTAATTTTACTAAGATTTTTGGAATGAAATACACATAAATCCTAGGATCTATTATGCCCCCTGCATGCGCTAGTGCACCTGCCCTCAACTCCCTGTGTCTTAAAATGGGATTAGGAAGAATCGAGGCTACTAGCTAGACAACGTGTTACTGTGCCCAAATTTAAATTATATCCTCAAGGCCTATTACTTTTAGGAGGCGTAGGATTTTCAGAGGTTTTGGGCAGGGTACGTCCTTTGATTGCCTGTCGCAGCGTGATTCTGGCAATGACCTTGCATTCCAGTAAGATGTGATTGGGGTCTTCAGTGGCTTCACAGCAGAATCTGCACAAGTTTGATTCCCATCCTCTCATCTCTCTCATCCCATTCCTCTCCGCCCATTCAGCTAAGAAAGGCTGGAGAGGAACGCCGTGATGGCTCTCAGTTGTCTCCTGTCCAGATTTTGCACTGGCACGCTTACGTTGATAGTTGCCTAGGAGCAGCTTAGCTTGCATGTGGCCTGGTAGCGAGGAGCAGTAACTAGCTGCTTCCAGAATTTCTTGATTCCTTAGTAAATAGTAAAAATCATATAATATACCTACCTTATATGACCTTTTTAATAAATACTGGGTCGAGGAGAGTAGATGAAGACAGGCGAAGGAGAAAAACCTCAACCATGCATAGTGATTAGGATTTCTCGGAAGCTGGTGAAACTAACATGGTCAAAGTTACGTAAAGTAACTCATTTGATAATGGGCTTCTAAGCATCTGTTTAATATAGCTGGCACCGACAATCCTGCAAACTAAGCCAGAGGAAACAGTTCTTTGATTATGAATTTTATTATTCAAAGATGACAATCAACTTATCTCTAAGTACTATTTTACTAACATAACATGTATAGTACCTTACTATTATAAACAATATTTTGTTTTTATATTTTCAGAATGATTTCGTAATTTTTATTGATTCATATTATTAGCAATATGCTATTGTTATCATAATCTCATACCATGCTCGTAATCGCGATGGTCTTGTTTGTATTGAAAGTCACTCTGTGTTTGAAGATATATGATTCAGTATTACGTGAATGAAACAGCGTATGTTATATTAGGAATGTTTGCAGAATCTGGGGCAGAATTTAGGTCAAACATACATCGAATTGAGAGTTTTCCCATAGTATCCTCATAGAAGTAGTATAGTATATTATAGTCCATCACGCATGCTAGTTTACTGCTGCCATTTTTTATTTAACAGGAGAATAAAATCGTGGTGTCAGTTAATAACACATTTGTGAAACATCAGGCAACAATGATGTACAGATCAAATTTCCAATTTTACCTTTTAAAGGTACAGTCAGCTGCTCTTCGCTGTTTTGTCGCTATGTTTAGTACTCGTATATTCAATTAATATATAATAATTCTATTTATTTCTTATTTTAGTCTTCACGGACAAATTGTATTCTTTGTTGAATAAGAAACGAAATATTTTATGTAAAAAACAAAATGTAATTGTAAGTAAACGCATTTAGTGAGTATTGCATAATATATTATGTAGATGGACAATATTTTTTGTTATTTCGTAGAGTTCTCGTGACAGGCATCGTCATGCTCGCTTAATGCTATTGCGTGTGGCGTCGACGTGGGGCGGGTTGTTCCCTTCCCTAAAATATGGTCGAGGGAGGCGATGGCTGGTCCATGCGTCATGCTCGTGAACGGGTCCTACTTCTGATGGCTGGATGATCGTCTCACCGGGAAGTCGGCTTCATGTTAAGTCACTTTGCATTTATTGTAATTGAAATGATTTGTAAACTTAATTGAACATAAGAACGTGTAATACCATTCTGTTTTGAAAAGAGCAACCTTAGAGTTTCTTGTTCGTTCTTCTCTTAGGAAATCTGCCTTTCTAATGAGCTGTATGAAAAACTTATATATTTTAATTGTAATGCAATTTACCTACGAAAAAAAAAAATGATTTTGATAAATTATTTGATTTATATAGAATTAAGAAAATTATAACTTTAATTTCTGACATGTTTCTTAATTTATTCTACTAATACGATCCATATATAAAATAGATAAGAAATATAAAAATAAATTCATTGCGATTGCCATTGAAGTTTTTACTCCTGCCGTGCGATCTTAAGCACACACTCTATTTTTTTATTACATAATATAATATATAAAATAATTGGATTTGATATATACTGTCACCACCACAACCGTTAATATTAAGTTATGAGAAGTTAATAACAATTAATAATAAAAAAAATAACAAAAAATATTCGAGTATGATTTGGTAACAGTTTTGCAGTCTTCTTCGCCATTTTCATTATATTCAACACTTTCGCATACGATTGCTTGATTTGTTTTTGAAAATACGAAAATTTTAAAGTGTTAAATTTTAAAACAACTTATACAAATAAACAAACTACACAAATAAAAATTAAAACAATTTTTTTTAAATATTATTATATATAACAGGATCTACTTCATAACCTGCTCAACACCAATATTTGCATATTAGGAAATTGACCTGAGAGTTGAACAAAGCATACTAGATGTTATAACGATACGTCACTCGAACGGTTGGTTCAGTTGGGAGGGCGCTCGCACAGAACGCGAGATGTCCTGGTTTCGAATCCCGCATCGTTCATAAAATATTCGAATGTTACTGTGAATTATATACAACGTCGCTCGGACTTTTTTTAACGTCATTTAATGAGCGATTGAGAATCTAGTTGATTATTTACAGTACGTTAATGCGTTTAATCGATGAGAAGTATGTTATATCAAATTTAATATTATGTTAAAATTGTCGCGAGTGGGCTGCCTGGAATATTTCTGTCAAAGTATTATATCTGTTATGCATTTTTTTGCATATTATAATATAATCTGATAGCATTTCAATTTAATGCAAATATTATGTGTAGGTTGTCAATGATTATGTTAATAAGATTAAACATTTGTAGTATTTTGGAAACGGCCTCAAGTTATCGACTTGGTCCTAAATTGCATTGTGATTGGAATTGATTTTTTTATGACAATAAGACATGGCAAAAATGAGCAGGACGTTCAGCTGGAGGTAGTTGTAACGCCCTGCCCATTACAATGCAGTGCCGCTCAGAAAAAACCCAAAAATTCTGGGGGGCACTACAACTGAGTTCGTCACCTTGAGACATAAGATGTTAAGTCTCATTTGCTCAGTTAATTCACTAGCTACGGCGCCTTTCAGGCCGAAACACAATAATGCTTACACGTTACTGCTTCACGGCAGAAATAGGCGCCGTTGAGGTACCCATAATCTAGCCGGCATCCTGTGCAAAGGACTCCCACTGGTAAATTATCGACTTGGTACTAAATTGCATAGAGATTGGAATTTATACTAGTGGCGTTTTGTTTTTATAACTAACCCGGGTTAAAACGAGTTACCTTTATTTTTTTGCCAAAATTTACTTTTTATTGGCAAGAAAACGCAAAAAATTACCAAAATCAAAATCCTTTATGTGATTTTATTATAATAATTTCCTCTCATAAATTTTAATTGAGTCTTGGCACTTTTAAAAATATGTATTTTAAAATTATTAACATATTTATTAAATAGGTTACACATACTAGCTAATAAGTCTGTAATTAATCTATCTGTAATTAAGAATATTTGAAATTGAAAATTGACTAAAACTATAATAAAATTAGGTAAATAAAATTACTCATTAAAATTCATTATTGTATTAAGCATTTTGGCTGTGTATAATTATAATTGTTTTTGTATCATCTGTTTTTGTTTTTATAACTGCCTTATGCTTAGATTTAGGATTGGTCTCCGCTGTGCTACAACTAGATACCGCACTTCCTAAGAACAATAGCAGATTGCGGCAACTATTAGATGCTTGTGTGTGTGGCATCTTGAAACTCAATGGCATCTTTCAAATTTTATACTATACGCTTTTGTTATTTTACATTAAAATTAATTATATACAAAATACTTACTGTTGATATGTGATCCCAGTGCCTTTCATATTTTTGGTAGTATTATTTTATAAAGATTTAGTAACAATGCAACAGGGCATTTTGTTTTCAATTATTAGTAAGAGTTGAACAGAACATGTGGCACGTCAGCGTCACACATTGTTCCAGACTGGTTCGAGTAGTATTAGTTGTCACACTTTACGACTACGCCTGCGGTGTCTAGTTGGAGCGCTAAGGTTTATACGTGACTGCAGTTAACTGCAGTTAAACTCGGTCTGCCATTTTATTTATTCAACCTCGAAACATTGGATAAAATGTAGTTAAAATAAATAAAAATATTTTTACCTGACACCTATTGTTAAAGTTTAGCTTTAATCACACGCGTTATAACCGCGTTGTACCAATTTTAAATACAAGTGACGGGTTTTTTTCTATTGTGACCCTGGCACGGTTATAAGTCTTTTACTTCAATTCACATAATAGTAAACAATGATAATATAAACCTATGACGTTCTATACATATAGACAAATCACGCCGTATGAAAACAAAGCGGAAATATGGAATCTGCCACAAATTACACCATAATAAGCTTCGACTGCTGTTGCTATACATTGCCGCATTTACTCCAGGTGTTTAAAATATTATTATGAATTAGCAGCAATGTAAAACGTACGTACAATTAACATCACGATTCAGACAGTGACAATTGACACGACTGAGGAGAAAAGTGTGCTTACATTATCTTTAAGCACACCTTTGCCGTTCTGCTGACTGCGAAATATATAATGTCCTGCGTTATTAAATCAAATCAAATCAAAATCACTTTATTCATGTAGGTCACGCAAATGACACTTATGAATGTCAAAAAATATTTTTTCTTATTGAATCTACCGCTACTTCGTAAAGGGTTGAGCTAATGAGAAGAAGTAGCAAGAAACTCATTGCCACTCTTTTATCTTTCTTTATCTGTGTATAGAGCTTCATTGCATATTTATAATACCTTTTAAAAATAAGGATCAACACTTTTATTACATTTCGAAACAATGATAATTACTTAATTATTAATTCCTCCTCTCTTAATTATAGGTAACTTATCCAATCGCAATAAATTACAAATCAAATCAAATCAAAATCTCTTTATTCATGTATGTCAAGGAAGTGACACCTATGTATGCCAAATGTTTTCTTTTCTTTATAAATCTAAGTCCACTTCGGAAAAGCTTGTGCTTTTAAATCAAAATTTAGAGCTTCTTCGTTTTACAAATAATTTCTATTATACTTTATGTCAAGTGATGCAACAAAAATACTCAAATGTCAAGCACTCAATGGTGGCCGTTGGGGCAGTAAGGTCCTCGAATGGCGACCACGTACCGGAGGGCGTCGTGTTAGTAGGCCCCCCACAAGATGGAACGACGATCTGGTCAAGATCGCCGGAGTAGGTTGGATGAGGGCAGCGCAGGACCGATCGTCGAGGAGATCTTTGGGGGAGGCCTTGTCCAGCAGTGGACGTCTTCCGGCTGAAATGATGATAATGATGAAACACTCAATGCCTTACAAGAGTAAGTCAAAAAACACGAGTGGAGTGGGGAATGAAGCAGAGAAAAAACCACGAGTCAGTACTTGTATAATAATTTTAAGATGTGCATTGTGCATGAAACTCTATACAGCATATGAAGTCCTGGTACATGTTGCTAAGGTGACACATGATTTCAACCGCTATTAAAGACATTACTATCACCGCTGTTCTCTTGGTGTATAGGGAGTAATACTTCGAGCGAATGACGCCTGAATATATTAAGGTTTATTCGTGCCATAAATTAGACAATCTCTTCTTCAACTATGATCGCCTGGTACCAAAACACAGTTAAAACGTAAATTCACCGACTGTCTTACGAATTTTCGATCAGGTCCCGTGCCCTGACGCAAGTTTAACAATTTATCCCCATCCCAAAAAAAGTGACCAATGCCACTAAAGCTTAAAGTTTTACACAAACACTGTAAAAAAATTAATGCGAGTATTTTATTAGTATTAAAAATATTTTATTTAGAATTTGATGGAACCTTATGAAGGTTATAAAGAACAAGAGATAAACGATAGTATTCAGCGAACATTGGGATTTCGAAGTCGATTTAAATATCACCAATACATTCACCTTTGCGGACACCCTTGAAGATAAACAAAACTGATTTATTTACATTATTTGTTTTTGCTCTCAGAAGTATGAATTCTTCGAAGGTGAAGTGATTAACATAACGACGTTTATGCGATTCCAAATAAATGCGTTCTGAAATGTCTTCCGAGTTTTGGAGTGGGACATATATACATACATACATAGATAAATATCTGTATTCAAGAGAAGAAGTCTTGAATTAATTTTAGCGTTTGTAGCGCAATGTATTGAACCATTGACTCTCACAAAGGAGCCCCAAGCTCGATTCTCGCCCGCCTCATACTAATGTATGGGTTCAAAATTTCGGATTTCTATTCATATGTAACTTTGACGCTTTTTTAAGGTCGGCATCGGGCATAACTGACAGCCCCCTGTGCAACGCCTGCATGGTGGCAGAGGATACTGCTGCGCAAGTACTTCTGCATTGTCCAGGAGTAGCAACTTACAGGACTCAACATCTTGGTACCCCAAACATACTCCCGGAAGGCGAGGAGGTTGCCAAGGTTTCTGGAGGAATTGGGGGTAGCAGGAATAGCAAATGTAATACCACACACGCAAAATAAACGCATATTCGTCGAGTTGCGGAAATTTGGCCTATTATAATACCATACCAAGGTCGGCATCGATCTTGTGATTCCTCTGGTGTTTTATTTATTATTAAGTGTAATTACATACATTGCTCTATATGCCTAATATAAATTTATAGTGTCAGTCTCAACAACAGAAACAAAGAGGCACCTTTAATGTAATAAATTCCTCTGGATGGCTCAATAGGAAATCCGGTACATGGCCAACCAATGATTACCATCTGCTATGTAATTTTATTTAATGTTAATAATGAATGAAACAGACCTAAAACTGACAACTAAAACAGTATTTTTCTGAATTTAAAGTATACCTAGTGTTACAAGGGAGTATGAGCTGCGGTGATCACTTACCACCAGGTGACCCGTATGCCGGTTTTTCGTCCTCCAAAAGTATTCCTGAGCTTTGCCATTTTTATAGAAGATTTTTGATGATGCTCTCATAGCAAAGTGATGACATAAGCAAGACGTTCAACTAATAGTAATTGATACACCTTCTCCAATAAAAGACAGTCACGCTCAGGATTCTTGATAATCACATAATTCTAATATTCAAACGAAATCACTGATATTTCAGTGCCATTTATATTTCTTCTCTGCAAGGATTGCATAAAAATAATTGCAAAATTATGTGGCTTTGACATTAGTTGTCAATTGTCATTGCTACGTTAGCAACATCCGGCTAAATGAATACCAGAATGGCGTCTTGATCTGCCGTCGTCCTACTGTAGCTAGTTAAATTACTGAGGTAGTAAGACTTAACATCTTTTGCCTCAAAGTGAATACCGCAATCGAAAGACCGCTAAACTTTTGCTTATTTCAAGAAGCCACTGCACCGTAAAGATCTGTCTTGCTAGTATAGTCACATTTTCTAAACAAAAGACTTAAGATTGTATTTTTATATCTACCAATTTATCGTTATTGTTATTAGCAAAATATAAATGCTTTTCGCATTTTTACGGTATGTGATAATTTATAATTAGACTTCTCTTGAAATGGGTCATTTTAGTTTTTATTAGATATCGAGATATAAATAAGCTTTCTGTATATACTTGCCCACGTCCGTACAATGCTTAAAGCTATTTTCATATAAATATTTAAGTGCGTTGCTATTACTTCATAACATTATCTTGATAATTAATACATTGCTAATCTCATAATTAATTCAGTATGTCATGCAATTATTGTGTTAATTGATTGATTGTCACATAAGTTCGATATAGTGGTCTTCGTAGGTGTATTTTAATGCATTCGAATTAATTTGGCGAACTATTTTGAGTGGGTCAACATGGCCGACTTTGCTATTAATAATGCGTTCTTAAATGTCTTCCGAGTTTTGGAGTGGGACATATATACATACATAGATAAATATATGTATTCAAGAGCTCATGAATTAATTTTAGCGTTTGTAGATGTATTGAACCGTTGACACTCACCACGGAGCCCCCAGTTTGATTCTCGCCCGCCTTATACCAATGTGTGGGTTCAGAATTTCGGATTTCAAATTCATATGTAACTTTGACGCTTTATAATGTCGGCATCGGGCATAGCTGACAGCCCCCTGTGCAAGGCCTGCATGGTGGCAGAGGTTGATGCTGCGCACTTGTACTTACTTATACTTACTTCTGCATTGTCCAGGTGTAGCGACTTACAGGGGTTCAACATCTTGGTACCCCAAATACAATTCAAATTCAAATTCAAATATTTTTATTCAAAATAGGATGTGAAATCACTTATTGAAAGTCAAAAAACTACCACCCATTCCAAAATGAATGCCTCAGTCCTGAATAGAATGGGCGCAACAAACTCAGCAGGCTTTTTTTTTCATCAAAAATATGTTTTACAATTAAAGTAACATTTACAAATTAACAAAGTAACATTGTACAATTAAACTTATTATTTAATAGCCTGAGGACGGTCGCTCAATTCCAAATCTGTGGTATCATTAAGAAAGTCATTTATGTTATAGTACCCTTTACCACACAAACGCTTTTTAACAATTCTTTTGAATAACGTAATACTTTTGTTTTGAACATTCTCTGGGATCCTGTTGTAAAAGCATATACATCGCCCCACAAAAGACTTGTTAACTCGACTTAGTCGAGTAGTAGGCATTATAAGCTTATGTCTGTTCCTGGTGTTAACATTATGGTTATGACAGTTTCTGGCAAATTCACTTATGTGCCTATGAACATACATTACATTATCAAGAATATATTGAGAAGCAACAGTCACGATGTTTATTTCTTTGAATTTTGCTCTCAATGATTCCTTAGGACCTAGATTATAAATAGCGCGAATAGCCCTCTTCTGCAGCATAAATATTGTATTAAAGCCGGCAGCGCTGCCCCGCAGCAATATACCATAGGACATAATACTATGGAAGTAACAAAAGTATACAAGTCGCGCCGTATCTCAATCGTATTATCAAGTTGGTATTTAAGGTAACACTAAATGCGGGTAATCTTGGGGAGGTTAAGGGTAACTTACTCCCCACGCAACGAATCCCTGCAGTGAACCTTTACTATTCCAATATGCTTATAAAACTTTTGATTGAGATTCTATAGCATTCCAATAGTTAAATACATACATAAATTACTTCATTTATCAATTTTTGCCAGTATAGGGCGTTTATTCTCTCCAAATCCACCATGCATTTTTTTATTACAATAAGGGACGAGACGAGCAGGACGTTTAGCTGATGGTAATTGATACGCCTTGCCCAAAGATCCAAAAATTCTGAATGACTACTAATTTCCAAGGAATATATTTATATAAGCCTTTAATAAAATGAGTGCCTTTAATTAAAATAAAGTGCGATAAATAATAGAACTGATGGTAAAATTGCACGTCGTTTTTTCCACTACGATGCTAGCCGATAATTAACGCCCTGTAGTATAGTGTGAAGTGATATTAACTCTATTCACAATATTTGTTATCAGTGGCAGTATCAATGTATAGCGACAGGAAACTAAGGTAATCAAGCCATAGTACCTACTACAGAGTTATAATCTCAAATCAGCTTGAACAATGTCGCGATAAGGTGAATATATGCTATTTCCCAACAATCTGGACCAGCAAATCGTCTTAATATCATGGGTAAAACAACATTTTAGCGATATTTTTATTTGAGCAAAAGTCGTTAAAGATTTTCGTGTTTACAAAAGTACCTACTCACACAATTTTTACTGAGCTGATGCACGCGATTAAGTTCGCGTAGATTTTTTTTTATGGTATAGGAAGACAAACGAGCTGCTCAATTTAAATTTAAAGATGGAATGGGAGAATCATTTTGAAAATAGAACGGATCCCGGGGTATATAAGCCGTACTAAGCGTGGCCTACGGCAGTTCTAGTTCTGACTCGAAAGTGTAAAGAAGAAGAAGAAGAAAAGAAGAAGTAGTGAAAAGTGGAAGTGTTCTAAGAGGAAGAAGATAGAAGAGACTTAGTAGGTACCGCCGCCCACAAGAGGGACAGCGGCAGACCGGTGAAGTGCAAGTTTAGAAAAAGTGAACGCAAATAAAGACTCGATCCTATAAGCGGAGTATTATTTACAATCCCTGACCCACTCCCATGTCAATATAATAGGCAAATTTGGAATTGAAGATTATTTCATGTCCTATTCCAGTTCCGGTTCCCGTTTTCGCTCCCTTTCCCAACATATTATATGAATCTTATTTCGAGTAAGATCGCTATGGCAAACTAAACCTACTATTGGTATAGTTATAGCTCATCGACGTGAATTTCAGTTTTTCGCAAATCCCGCGGGAACCATGGATTTTCCAGGGTTAAAAGTATATATAGCTTATGTAAGGACATAAGGACTTGCCTAAGCTCTACGCTATGGCTATACCAAATTTATTTATATTTTTTTAGCGTAACAAACAAACTTACATTCGCATTAATTGTAATATTCGTAGGAATACACTTGCAAAATAATAACACGCCGGATAGGCACCTGTTCTCAGAAGATATTATGTTTACTTAACTATGAAGCCACAATAAAACTGTCGGTAATTTTGAAGTACATTTGTAAATAATAAGTTGGCAGATGTTCTATAATGATGAATATATGCCTAGCAATGCCCGTGAGGAATGTTAATACGAGTAAAAAATATATCTGAGGTACCTATACAGGTAATTATTTAACCAGTGGGAGGTTCTTTTGCACAGGATGCCGGCTAGATTATAGGTACCACAACGGCGCCTATTTCTGCCGTGAAGCAGTAACTTGAAAACTTTACTCTACTCTCTTATATCTCAAGTTGATGAGCTCAATTGTAGTGCCGCTCAGAATTTTTTGGCTTTTCAAGAATCCTGAGCGGTACTGCATTGTAATTGGCAGGGCGTATCAATTACCATCAGCTGAACGTCCTGCTCGTCTCGTCCCTTATTATCATAAAAAAATGTAATCGATTTTACCATTTAGTTTATATGTACTTCCTACTAATATTATAAATGTGAATGTAAGTTTGTTTGTTACACTTTCACGCCTAAACCACAAAACCGATTTTGATTAAATTTAGTACAGAGATAGACAAGAGCTTGGGAAAGGAAAGAACCTTTTATCGCTTGCACGCGCGTGAAGTAGCGGGTAAAAATACTTATTATATATTTAATTAATATTATTGTTTATAATTGTAATCTTATATTTTCCAATGTACAAATATAAGAATATAATACAATTTGTAAAAAGCTTTTTAACAGCTTGGAAAGAACATCTACTATCGCACTTTATATAGGAGCGGCTCATGGGGAGTGAGAGAGAATCGCCCATGTGCTTTTTCATATGCACGGCCGCGTCACAGATAATCCTGAGTCGGTGACCCATTTCCTGCACTGCACAGAAACTCTCCAATATTAAATCAATTACTATATAAATACCTTCTTTTTTGTTTTGTTTTGTACTGTTATCTTTTTTGGGAGTGTTTTGTTAAAAAAAATGTTTATCTTCCTTTCTTTTTTCTTTCTTTCCATGGACATCCGCAACACCTGTAGGTCACTAACTCGTATCGGCTCGGGAAAACAGCAGCCGATAATTATTGATTCCACAAAGTGGCTGTGCGAGGCAATAAGTGGAGTTATTTATACACAAATTTAATTATTTACCTACTGTACAAGATGTAATTAATCTTCGTGATAACGACAACCACTTTTTCAAAAGCATTTCGACCGAGAAACAACTGTAAACGTTATTTTCGTTACGTTCGAGTGATGTATCATTCATATATTTGGTATGCTTTGTTCAACTCTCAGGTTGTGGCTTCATCTACTTCTTTTAAAGTTGATAACCAGCTCAACCCCAACATTTGGATATTAGAAAATTTAATTGAGATGTCGCTCTTGCAAATCAAATTTTTCTAAATTTTATTTGTGTCTTTAATTCCAGAGGAGGAGGTAATCACTTTAAAACATAAGGAATTGTTATATTTTGTATTATTAAAAAATTTAATCAAGATGAAGTTTTACCTTCATTCTTGTGGTCTTAAGCACGTGTACATAGATTTTATTCTAATAGACACATTTTGAATAATATATCTGGCAGCAATTTTGGAATTTGGTCTTTAATTTTGAAGCGAAAACTTGTTTAGCCGCGTTAAGCCCTTTTTTGAGAGATCCTTTTTCAAAGTCGAGTCACCGCATGCTCATGACAATATATATATTGTTAGACACTTTTCCAATGGGTGAAATCTCGTGAGTTCGCGTCACTGATATGCTTATAGCAGTATATCTGTAGCTATACATCTGACGTATTCTGCAACATTAGTGCTGTGTATATCTTATTAGTGAAATTGAATGGATTTAGTGAAATGTTCAATGTATACTGTGCATTGTTGAAATAGTGATTTTGTTTTATTGTTACTTTATTTATTGAAACGAAGTTCCTTACAGCAGGCTTGGAGGGGATAGGGATTTTGCTGCGCGACCGAACTGAAAAAAATGTGATAGTAAAACCGTAAGAAAAAATCCGTGGAAAAAAGTGCGTGGAAAAGTGCGTGGAATAAAACCGTTAAATGAGACGTGCGCAGGCGCGACATGCACATACACAAGCGAGTAGTGTATATATTATCAATATTATTATATTAATATATGATAACGATTATAGCAATATTAGAACGTTTTTTTTTTACAATTTGTGTCGATTCTACATTAGCCGAAGGAACTTCGTTCCTACCTGGTGTCCCACGACACCACATTTGTCTTTTTTAATTTTATTGTGTTTAAATTTTATGAAATTCCATATTTTAATTCTAAAAAGTTCTAAGTTTTCACTTCTGACGGCAGTATCTACAAATGCCATTTTTTTTTAAATTTTATTGTTATTATTTACTCTAGTATTGGCAGTAAAGTTTTCGAATGCGGACCACGTACCGGACAACGCAGAGTAAGCCCTAAACAAGATAGATCATTTATGACTGTTCAAGATCGCCGGAATACGTTAGATGAGGGCAGCGCAGGACCGATCGTTGTGGAGGCCTTTGTCCAGCAGTGGACGTCTTTCGGTTGAAGTGATACTCTACCTACCTACATAATCAATCAAAAGTTTTAAGTAAAACACAGAGATTTGTGCAGTGCAAGAATGTGAAATATATATTTATTGAAGTTATACTTTAGGCGCGTTATGAAAAAATGATAATAGTGGAATTTTAAGATGCGCGCGCTTCACTGTAACACAGAAGTAACAGGGATGAAGTTGGTTCCTAAAATTAACTGACGTTTGCGACATTTTTGTCCGTTTGCGACATCGTCCATGATTTGGATAGGCAAAGGGTTCAAGCCCGTACAGCCGTATTAGTTATTTAATAATAATTAATTGTCATAGCCATTGTTGCAATATTTTTACAATATTGTTCTTTCTCAAAACGTAGAATAGCACGAGGAATAAATAATTTTAAGGATTTTTGCTTTGTTAGCCCAAAGAAGTATAACTTCTTGCGTGCATATATAAGTACACACACACTTTTTTTAATATATTACATGGCTAACTGCCATTTTCTTTAAGTCGAAGAAACAAGAAACCTAATTATTAACTGATCACAAGACATCAGATTAATAACCGCGTTAAAAATTGCAAAAATCATGACAAGGCGACAGCTCTAACCATAGATTAAATAAAGAGAACAAAATATCATAGAGTAAAGAATGATATCTGTTTTTAGCATACAGATTTAAAACTATTTATTTAAATTAATAAAAAGTAGTTTTACTATTGTGGCTGATAAGATATTGCATACTGACAGACAGACGGACAAACGGGCTTTAGTTACAGGGTTCCTGACTTTGAAACACCAAAAAAATTATAATTTGAAAAGGTAAAATAATAAAAGTCCACAATATTTATTAATAATTTACTTTCTTTATGTTTTAATCATGATAATATGGTAATTGCTTTAAAACCTTGGATATGTTTTGCAAATATTTTATCAAATACACATGTTCAAACAATGTGCTTGTGGTGGTAGGTGTAAAAATATTTTAAAAGTAATCGAGTGAAGGCTATAACATAACCTAACAACCTTGGTAAGGTGAATCGAGTTCTATAGCTCAATAATATATAGACCAGACAAAAACATCACAAACAATAGTATTTAACAGTGCGTTGCAAGATTATTATATATTTTTTAGAATTGTATCAATTCAAATTCAAATTCATATATTTTTATTCAAAATAGGATTTATAATCACTTATTGAACGCCAAAATCTACCCATTCAAAAGAGATTGACTCAGAAACTCAGCAGGCTTTTTTTCTAAAATAAAATATGGATTACAATGTAATATCGTACAATAAACATTTATAATTAAAGAGCCTGAGGGTGTTCGCTTTAGTCCCAGTCCGTGGTGTCATTTAGAAAATCGTTTATGCTATAATAACCTTTCCCTCACAAACGTTTTTTAACAATTCTTTTAAATTTCGTAACATATTTGTTTTGTACATTTTCTGGGATCATATTGTAGAAGCATATACATCGCCCAACAAAAGACTTACTAACTCGACCCAACCGAGTAGTAGGCATAACAAGTTTATGTTTGTTCCTCGTGTTAACATTATGAACGTCACAGTTTCTAGAAAATTCCTCAATGTGCTTATGAACATACAAAACATTATCAAAAATGTATTGAGAAGCAACAGTCAAAATGTTTATTTCTTAAAATTTTTCTCTTAATGATTCTTTAGGACCTAGGTTATAAATCGCGCTAATAGCCCTCTTCTGCAGCACAAAGATAGTATTAATATCGGCCGCACTGCCCCATAACAATATACCATAGGACATAATACTATGAAAATAACTAAAGTATACTAATCTCGCCGTATCTATGTCAGTTAACCGTCTGATTTTCTTAACCGCATATGCTGCAGAACTAAGCCTATTCGCCAATCCTTCAATATGGGGGCCCCACTGCAATATAGCTTGGAACAATGAGTGCTTCAGGAATCTATACTGCCGCCTCATGAAAAATTATATCATAGCTTTACACAGTGGTTATGTGAATTAAGAGTTTATTTTTATCAAGCTATTCTATATAGAAATATCAAAAAGGGACTTTACCCTCTTTGATGGAAGAAAGGCGGTATGGTAACTTCCTCAAAAATTATGGTATTATATATTCGTTTAAGAACAGAACAGTGATCAGGAGTAAACTTCTCTGGTGGAGTTTGGAGGGTCTTGCAATTATTTTTTTATGAAAATAAGGGATAAGACGAGCAGGTCGTTCAGGTGATGGTAATTGATTCGCCCTGCCCATTACAATGCAGTGCCGCACAGGGTTCTTGGAACACCCGAAAATTCTGAGCAACACTAATATTGCACTCGTCACCTTGAGACATAAGATTAAGTCTCATTTGCCCAGTAATTTCACTAGGTACGGCGCCCTTCAGACCAACACACAGTAATGCTGACACATTACTACTTCACGGCAGAAATAGGCGCCGTTGTGGTACACCTAATCTAGCCGGCATCCTGTGCAAAGGCGCCTCCAACTGGCATTCTGTCAGTCTAGGACTCTTAAAAATCATCTTCTTAGCTGAAATGGTTTCAATTCTGAGTTGTATGTATAAAACTAGCTATAAAAATTTAAACATTTTGATTCTGTGGAACCGCCAGGTAGTCTTAATGGCCCTAGATTCCAAAATTTTTATCTCCAAAATCTGTATAAAAAATCAGCTGGTGTTTCAACACCAAATGTGTACACATTAGGTGCTGAAACACAACAGCTGTGGTTTATCTATCAACGGTTTGGTGTGTTGTAAAGAAAAGAAATACCTATGAAATCTATCAATGTAAGTAATATAATAAAACCTCATATTAATATTATACCTAATCTGATGTGTTTTCAATCATTTTCATTCCACAAAATACCTACTGCTTTAGTGTTTCCGGCATAGCCCATAGAGTAATTGCTATTGTACCTACTTCTAATAATAATTCAAATTGATTGAATTGGCCTCATAATTTATTATTTCTAACAACTGATTTCAAATAGGCATTGTTAGAAGCATCTAATATGCTGCACGTGTACCAGTAAAGTACCCTTTTTTAGCATAATAGATTGTTTTAGCTTATCGGATAATATCTATATTATCTATATATACGCAGTACTATATATACCAAACAGGTACTGAATAATTACCGCTGTATTTAAGTTGTATGTATTATTTAATCTTATAAAATGTTATTAATGCTTTATTAATAATGCTAAATAAATAATAATATAGCTGAACAATAGTCTATTTATTTATTTATTTAAAAAATTAACACTCCATCTTGGCATTTTACAAGTCTATGGACGATATGTTGTTTACCAGACGAACGCAGCTGCGTCAATTTTCTCCATACTAAAAGAAAAACTGCAGTCGAATGTAAGCATTGACTTGTAGAATGTATAAAATATTTATACGCAGGGTCCATTTATTGTTGGCGAGTGAATGATAATGTGTTGTATTAATATGGGAACAGTATGAGAGGGAATACGAACATATTGTTTTATGAAAAAAAGTGACAAGATGTGCAAGATATTTACCTGTTGGTAAATAATACGCCCTGTCTATAACAACGACGCTTGATTGAATCCAAAATTCTGAGCGGAATCGCTCCTCACTTAAACACGGGATGTTGTCTTATTATTGACCCAGTAATTTCTTCAGCTACGGCGCTCTTTAAATTAAAATACAATAAAGGTGCATCTAAATTACGCGCGGCAATCCACCAAACATGTGCCGTGTGTAGACGCGAGCTTTGCCGAGCACGAACGTGCCGCGGGGCGACCGCTCGCTCTCCGTTTTTGAAACTGCATCAAAGGAACTTCTAGCGTTCGCTCGCGCGCAGTTGGGACGGTTATAGTTTTGTTGAATTGGCTCGCGCGGCGAATACGTAAAGTTATTGCTAATTTGCTTGACAATAATGAACTGGCCTATCTGGCCGCCGCGGGCTGTTAAGCTAGATCGACTATGTGGGTGGCAGTGGCGTTCTACTAAATTTATATCAACACTAGCTGATGCCCGCGACTTCGTCCACGTAGTTATAGGGTTTCTAAAGATAATAAGCAAGTTTGGAATTGAAGATTATCTCATGTCCTATTCTAGTTCCGGTTCCCGTTTTATCTCCCGTTCTCAACATATTATACGAATCTTATTTTGAGGAAGATTGCTATGGCAAACTAATCCTATTATAGGTATAGTTATATGTGAATCAATCGAAGTGAGTTACAGTTTTTCAGAAATCCCGCGGGAACCATGGATTTTTCCAGGATAAAATGTAGCCTATGTCTTTTCCTAAGCTTTAGTCTATCGCTGTAGCAAATTTCATCAAAATTGGTTCTGTAGCTCCGGCGTCAAAGCGTAACAAACAAACTTACATTCACGTTTATAATATTAGTAAGGATAAGGATATAGGCTCACGCGGCAAATTAACGTCAACTCGGGTCAAACATGGGCTCGCTATCGCACGTAATGTGTACGCACCCTAATGCTGGAATATAACTGTAACAGTTAGCTCTTAACTAGTCTACGCTCCACGACTAAATAACTATTTATAATGACTATCACTAGATTCGCAATATATTTTAACTTCCGCAATTAATTTTGACATGAATTTTTGTTTCTTTGTCTGGAAACTAGTAAATTATTTATTAAAACTAAATTATTTATCGTTACAATAATTTGCATGGCATTGTTGTAAAAGTACTAAAATTACTTCAAGTTTTTGTAAAGAAAAGCAATTTTGCCATTATCACTCATTTCGATTAAAATATGATAATTATCGATGAGTAGTGTAGACTCTTATAATTTGAGTCACAAAACTGATAACTACTTTCTATATCACTACTCGTATTTGTGAGTATTCCTACCTTAAAATGAAACAAATTCAATGAATTTTTAATTTTAGGAGATTTAGTTATTTTACTAAATGGCAGTGCCACCACCAAGTGGAGCAAAACGTCGGCCAAAGACTAAATGCAGCCTATGGCCGGAAAGACCTGGCCACTAAAGGATCCCCCACACAGGCACGTTATTATATGTCGATAATATCGCATGCGTTATTGCGATATCTGTTTTCAGTACATTTTGTATGAGGATGGCCATGGAATTACACGAAATTAACGCCGCAATGGAAGTAGGAGTGCGTTTCTCCGTGCTGCGATATTCAAACATGACTTCTAGAATGTTTTGTATCAGGACTCAAACGACCGTACACACACATGCGATAATAACGTTAGTATTTGTAAGACGTTTGATATTATCGACAGTTTGAGAGTGGTTATATGACTGTACGAGTGTGTACGAGTGAGTTTTTAGGAAAAACTTTTCTAATATCTATATGGATATTAATATATCATCAGAGATCAGACTTTCTTTGCAAACCTGAGATGGTTTAGTACCGGCGCGGCGCTCTCTCCAAAGAAATATCGGACGATGAAAACGCAGCTGTTAAGTTTGTAAGCTGTTAACGTATGTGTAATAACGCATGCGATATTATCAACCTACAATAACGTGTCTGCGTGGGGGAGCTTTTATTGTATTCCAAATTTGTAGCTTCAATGACTGCTAGAAGTGCCTAAGGCTGCACTTAGCGCTCGACCGACGGTCAGCCTTAAGTATTGACGTCGGTCGAGCGTAGTGCGAATCCGTACGCGCTGATCATGTTGCGTAGAGCTCAGGTGACAGCAGACTTGATTGCACGTGTACAGTTACGAAGAAAAAAAGAATACATTTTGAACCTCTTTACTATGTGCGTACTACTTACGCAAACGATTACTGAATAGAAGACGGAGAAGATATCATGTTTACCCAATTATTATAGAGCGTCAAATTGAAGGAGAAATTTACACATTATATTTGAACATGCCAAAACACGAAATTTTTGTTTACCATTTTTATACGATGATACGAGTCGTGCGTACGGTCGGTCGCTCGGTCAGCGTCACAGTGATCGAACAAATTTATCGCCATAGCGCGTCAGCGGACTGACATACCGATGACTTCGACTGACCATTCTCGTCAGCGTGACGTCGCTGTACGTGCGTAGCAATTTCTCAGCGCTGGACTGAACGCAATCATATGTTTTCATTGTTATAGTAAAGCCGGGCTTAGACAGGGTCAGTGCGCAAGTCAGTATCGGTGCCACACTGCCGCCATCCATGACTTCATTCGTTTACATGGAGTAAGTCGTCGTGGTAAGCTGAGTACTTTGAGCACACGTTTGTGAAGTCAGTCGCTTAGTTTAGAAGACATTTTAGTGTCTACGCAATGCAACGTCAACCCACAACACATCGACAGTGACAGACCCAGCGCTGACTTCCCCATTTACACGGGGTTTATTCCACGGGCGCGGGTGGCGGTGAGCGCCGACTGACCTCAAAATATTCGTCTGCGAATTTTGAAGTCAGCGCTGACTCCCCCCCCCTGTACTGACTTCAAATCAGTTTACATTGGGTATTTTTCGGTTCAGCGCTGACCTGTCTCGAAATCGAAGTCAATTACTAACCTTGTCTCAACCTCGCTTTACGCTTAACTCACGGTCAGCGATGACGTCAGTCGAGCGTAGCGCGTCTCCGTAAGCGATGACCATGTTGCGTTTAGTGCTCATCTGACAGCAAACTTGATTGCGCTTACGGTTGACCGACCTCAACACTCACCGTCGGTCGAGCGCTAAATGCAGCCTTAGGCACTTCTAGCGGACATTGAAGCTACAAATTTAGAATACCATTATTAGAGGCAAAATCAATCTGTTTATTTAAAACATAAAAGACTTTTCATATTTTTTATAATACCGTCACTATAGATTATAGGATGTTCCTAGGTTAGCTAATTACCTTATACTTTAAGTCAGAAGGGACTGAATAAATTGAATGATTTGGTATTATCTCATAACTCTTACGGTAGAGGAACTGAGTTGCAAGACTTGGTTTGTTTTATAAGTTATGTTTTTGAGGGCATTTATATTTACACCAAATATGGACAAATTGAGATTCGAAACATCGGCATCGCCTCCAGGAGCCTCTGGCACTCGTGAGCCATCTTCAATAACCTACGTTCATCTCTTCAGTCTTGGGTACATCTGCAGTTGACAACCGGATGAGTCACAACAATTGCATATTTGAAAATTTAGATTAAAATATTTTTATTCAAAATAGGATTTAAAATTACTTATTAAACGTCTAAAACCCATTCGAAAAAGTATGTCTCAGACCTAAGAAGGAGGAAAAGTTTTTTCAAGGGGCTTTCTTCCACTACAAAGTTGTGGAATGAGCTTCCTTGTGCGGTGTTTCCGGGACGATACGACATGGGTACCTTCAAAAAAAGCGCATACAACTTCCATAAAGGCCGTCAACGCTCCTGTGATTCCTCTGTTGTTGCAAGAGAATGTGGGCCGCGGTGATAACTTAACACCAGGTGACAAAAAAAAGAAGAACGGGCGCAAAAACTCATCGGACTTCCTTTTTTACTCAATTACGTTACAATATTATTATATCGTATAAAAATATTAAATAGCCTGAGGGCGGTCGCTCTATTCCCAATAATATGTTATTTACCACACAAATGTTTCATTGAAAGTGATTTATATTGTCATAGTAACAAAGGTACTTAAAATAAATGATAGTGATAAAGACCACACAAAGTTATTTTTAACAAATCTTTTGAATTTCGTACCAAATATATTGTATTGTTTTTAATACTTTCTGAGATCATGTTGTAAATTATACATCGCCCAACAAAAGACTTCCTAACTCCACTTACGGCCGTTTTCAATAACATATCTATCAGTAGTTTAACTTACTAGACGTAGACAAATCTTTCCTTTCACGCTTACTTACATTTCAATAACTTATTTACAGATAGCATTGTACTATAACTATATTGGACATAAATATGGATAGATAAGATCTTGTCATTAATCGGTAAAAGCAATGTATCCGTAAGTTAAACTAAGGATAGATACGAGTAGGTTATTGAAAACGGCCCTTAACCGAGTAGAAGGCATATCAATTTTATGTTTGTCTATGGTGTTAACAGTAACTTATGAACTGAATTTATTTCAGGTACCGTTCTTTTTCCCGTATAAATAATGTCTTACGTTTTTACAACAACAGCGGTGCAACAACAACGGTGAAGAGCGCTAGAGGTGTCAAATCAAATCAAATTAGATAAAAAAAGTCACAATTTAAGAGCGCTACACCAAGTAACATGACTAAGTGTATATGACCATGAGCTCGAAAGAAGCTTCACAAGTGTTAGCAAAATGATTAAAAACGTCAAGTTAGTTACACAACTTTAATAATTTAAAGGGGCACTGACCTAATATATATATATGACACTATCCTTTTTAAATTTGGATATGCTGTTATTTGTACAGTTTTTCACTAACACTGTCATTGCGCGGTGTGTATTCAAAGCGCGGTTGAAACACAAAGTCTTCACAATAGACGCGAAGGCTGAGGTTTGCTTCAGACAATTTTTGAGTGAGATTGTGAGTGTAATTGTTTCTTAAATCTTAAATCAATTAAATAAAATTTATTGATATTTAATTTATTGAAATGAAATGAATCTTATTAATTTGCATGAATCGTAGTTAAATAAATTCATTATTTTAAATATAGTTTCAATAATTCTCCAATAAATCGGCATACAATTATTTAATTTAAGAAGAGAATTTAAACTAAATAAAAAAATATTAAAATAATATTAATATTAAATAATCTGTATCTCTGTGATATTATAATGTTATCGAATAACTATGACGGAAGTCATACATTCAATTCAAACATCATTCCGTGAAAATAGATTATCTAATCGCTTCGATAAAGTAAAATCTTAGATTTTCCTCATGAACCTTGTCAGTTGTGAATCACGTTGTTATGCTTATTTCTAGGTAAGTGTAATCAAGATTAAGTTTTTCCCCGTAAATGCAACGCGTTAGCTCATTCTAGGAAAAGGTGTTACGGCCTCACGGTGTTGTGAAGGCACTTAGAAATAAATCGCTCAATATTCTTGATTGATTTGATTGATCATCACTATGACCGCATAATATATTACGTCTCATTACCATGTTATTTTTGTTAATTTTTTATTGACGAATTCATTAGGTCAATTTATACATAATGCCTTAGTAAATGTTCCAAAAATTAAAACATGTAAGAAGTAAGTCTTATATTAAATATTAAAAAAAGGGATATTTAAGAATTTTTAAAGTGAAACTTTTATTCCATCGCCTCAAACTTTTTCGTCTGTGTGTTGCATGTAGCGTGACGGTCGGGCGGCGCCTATAGTTCGCAGCAGCTGACCGTGTAGTGTATAGACTATTACTCATTTGTGCTTCACGCTATTTTGTTTGTTTTTGTCAGTGTTTAATGTAAATAATGTTTGTCAGTGTTTAATGTAATCCTTTTCAATCGATATTTTTAACCAGGGCTAAGACACAGAGTTCAATAAAAATATTAGTGGGAGACTTAGTCTACTTTTATTATTTCATTAATTATTAATTATAATTCATTCCAATTTTCCAAGTATAAAATTAAGATTGATAAAGCGATTTTTATACCCTTAATGGAATATTATTCCAAAAATTTTTAGTTAAATGTTTATAATGTGAAAAAAAGTTTCACTTATTTATCGTGGTTTCATAAAACCACACAATCCTTTTTTAATTGAGTGAAGTATTTCGAATTGTGTATTAAATATATGATTTCATTATTTAAAAAGCTAAAGAGTATCATATATTTTTTTATTTTCGATTACTTTAATAAATCTTATAGAAAACTTTAAAATTGTAGTGCTCCATATAGGAATTTCATGAACCGGTAGGGCCTTGAATCAACACATAGTAATTCTTACGGCATAAAAAATCGTTGTGGTTATGTGGTGGGTCTACCCGTCACCCTGTACTAAGAAGCCTCCTACTGGTATAGGATGAGGCAAAATCAAATATTTTTATTCAAACTAGTATTTAAAATCACTTATTAGACGTCACAAACTGACACCCACTAGAAACAGAATGCCTCAAACCTGAGAAGAACGAGCGCAAGAACTCAAGGCCAATCAAAATTAATGTTTTCAATTAATGTAAGTATATGAATTTAGGCTAAAATAAAGACTGGTATGGCTGTGGACTAATTACATAATAATACGCGAAGGTGATGTGCCCAGTGCTTGTCGTTTTTTTTGATGGAAAAGGAGGACAAACGAGCGTACGGGTCACCTGGTGTTAAGTGATCACCACCGCCCATATTCTCTTGCAACACCAGAGGAATCTTAGGAGCGTCGAAGGTCTAAAGGCCGCTTTAGAGGAAAGTTACATGTCGTATAGTCCCTGAAGTCCCGGGCTTCCTGTGCACACCGCACAGGAAGCCCATTCCACAGCTCTGTAGTACGTGGAAGAAAGCTCCTTTGAAACCGCACTGTGAAGGACCGCCACACGTCCAGATGGTGGGGATGATATTCTAATTTGTAGCGTGTCGTGCGAAGGTGGAATTCGGTGCCAGGGAATCGTTGGTGACTTAAAAAAAACTGAAATAGCAGCAAAGCAGTATTTTGTAAATATTGCAACGGAGAATGGCCCAAGACATTTTGCCTGTTGAACAAAAAAAATCTTTATTGATTATCTTTCAATTGGTACATAAATGTATTGTAGTTCCTACTTTTATTTCTATCTATATTTGTACTTGTGCAATAGATCAATAACAACGATAGAATATGACGTGTTTGTCGATAGCGACGGCAGTAAATAATAAACTTTATGTTTGTGGATATCGGATAACTCCACGTGTATTGGTTGTTTATTGAGTTCATTAACTGCGCAAATGGCCGAATGGTTGCATCACTAATTTGAGTAGGTCCATCAGTATAATTATAATGTATCGTCACACAGGCGGAAAAATCGTGGCTGCTCCCACTTCTGTATGTCATCGACTTAGTAAACTCTCCGAATATTTTTATAATAATCTAAAACTATTAAAATTATCCTTGTATATAAACATTGTGTATACAAACAAAATATAATGATTAAGATAAAATTTTATATTTACCTAGGTCAGGCTTTACTTCTTGTAAAACTAAAAACAACATTTTCATGAACGATGTGAGACTCGAACCCGCGACCTCTCGCGTTCCGTGCGAGCGCTCTTTCCATCTGGGCCAAACGTTCGAGTGAAGTTTATAAGATCTTGTATGCTTTGTTCAACTCTTAGGGTGTGGCTTCATCTACAGGATCTACTTTACAGTTGATATACCTGCTCAACCCCAAACTTGCATATTATTTTTTTTGACTCCAGATGACGCTCTTGCAAATCTAAACAATTTGTTATGTTTTTAAAGTGATAGCCCTCACTTCTGGGATTAATAATTACACAAATAAAACTGAAAACAAAATTTGTTTTGGGTTGAGCAGGTTATAAACTGTAAAGTAGATGCTGTAGATGAAATACTACAAAGCTGTGGAATGAGCTTCCTTGTGCGGTGTTTCCGGGACGATACGACATGGGTACCTTCAAAAAAAGCACGTAAAATTTCCTCAAAGGCCGTCAACGCTCCTGTGATTCCTCTGGTGTTGCAAGAGAATGTGGGCGGCGGTGATCACTTAACACCAGGTAACCCGTACGCTCATTTTATCCTCCTATTCCATAAAAAAAAAATTATAAATTCTCTTACAATACATGGGGATTCCCCTACGTATGTCATATTTTAGGAACAACAGAAGACAATAGTTATAATAATATTTTATTACATCATTGTTATTACTATTCAATGCAAGAGTCGGAAGGTTCAAATAATACATATTTAAATATTACGAGTGTGGAATATTCGATTTCTAAAAATAAAACTATTTTATTTCATTGAGCATAATTGTTTTATTACATGTAAGGTTTATTAATTATTGCGTTAGTTTACATTAAGTACAATTCGCCAATAAATGTCCAATTAATAATCTAAACAATTTGTTATTTTTAAATTGATATCTCTCAATTCTGGAAATAATTGTTAAAGTAATATTCGTTAAGCTCACCCTTTTGTGAAAGCTTCTTATGGCCTCACAAATAAACTTGGTATAAAGTTATAACTGAGAATAAACCAGGAATATGCAAAATGTTTACAAATAGATATTTTGCTTATTGGTTTATTCTGACGTAAAGTTTCCCGCGTTTTTCTGAAAGGCTGCCTGGCAATCGGGAAAATTCAGAATTATCACTGTATTGACAGTGTTGTCATCGATATAGTCAACATTTTGCATTTTCTTGGTTTATTCTCAGGTATAACTTTATAACAAGTTTATTACTAGCGTATACACAATCTGATCATCACCATCACCATGAGCCGGAAGACGTCCTAAAAAAGTCCTAAAGGCCTCCCCCAAAGATCTCCACAACGATCGGTCCTGCGCTGGCCTCGTCCAACTATTCCGGCAATCTTGTTTTTTGCAATCATTTGGGTTATGTCAGTGACTTTGACCACCTGATAGTCCAATATTAATGCGTGTTTTATTTTTGTTTTCTCATTGTGTGCGTTAGCTAGTTTTATATACAAAATACTAAGGAGCCAATCGTCGCTGCATATTTACGATTTGTCAATCGAAATCGGTTTATATAGATTCGATTTCCTTGTATCACCGTTAGAGATATACTCTCTCGCAAGATTTGTCTGTCTATATACTAGATATTGTATGTCTATGGTGAAAGCTTTTTTCTATGAATAATAAGTATATTTATGTAAATATCATTTCATAAAGCGTGGTTTTCACTGTCCGGGTCGATTTGGACCGACTGTACGAGTTGGAAAGAATAGGAGGAGTCTTCTAACGGCCGTTCCCAATTTTCATTCTATCTCTGGTTGTGGCCTACTTGAGATAAAAATATCGTAACTATCGTTGACTTTTCTGTCCCATTAAGCTTATCGACGGTAACTCACCTTATCCGTACACGCTGTCTGTCAATGGGAAGACGTATAGCTTACCAGCGATAGAAGTTTGTATGCAAATTGCAATTCACACGTCCCAATATAAGGCGATAAGAATGACTTATCGGGTATATTGGGACAGCTTCAGATTATTGACAGCTAAGTACTGAAAGTAGAAGGTAGTAATTTATCTCTATCTGTAGATAGTATATTGGGAACGGCCGTAAGGGCACATGAGTCACACCGTACGAGTTAGTCCGAGCAGTCATCTGAGTGTACTCTGACAGTGAAAACCCCGCTTAATGAATGAAAATAAGTTTGTTCTCATCACATTATCTAAACACATCATTTTACAAAGTGTACAAGTGAATTACTATAATTGTTTTTTACGACAATATGGTACGAGACGAGCAGGGGGTTCAGCTGATGGTATTTTACATTATTACAATGCCACTCAGGATTCTTGAAGAACCCAAAAGTTCTGAGCGGCATAACAATTGCGATCGTCACCTTGAGACATAAGATGTTAAGACTCATTTTCCCAGTAATTTCACTAGCTACGGCGCCCGTCCGACCAAAACTCAATAATACTTACACATTACTGCTTCACGGCAGAAGGACTTGGCGCCGTCGTGGTACACATAATCTAGCCAGCATCCTATGTAAAAAAGCCTCCCTCTTTACATGAAAATACATTTCCTACTTGGCTTAATACATAAAACCATTTCCGACTAGTCTAGGCTTACTTTGAGTCTTACTAGGCTTACTTTTGCCATCACTCCAGCAACGGGGTGAATCGAAATTCTTTACCTCAAGCATTGGATTTAGTCGAAGTCAAAACATGATATTAACGTCGTTTAAATTTGTGATATATCGCTACATTCATTCTTTCATTGAACTTAAAAAATGCGAAAATACCTATTATAGTATAGATTAATATTCAGCAGTCATATTGACACATTAAAGTCATAGTTTATCCTAATAAGAATTACTGAATGAACGACACACCGAGCAGATGACCTTATGATAAGCGTCATCATCTGTCATAGCAGTTACAATATGACCTTTTAACGTCAGAGATAAGTATACGTAGTTTGATACTGTTCCGATCACATCGCATTTCGCTCGCCTTTTAAGGCTTAATTATACAGACATAAATATAAATAAAAAACAATAAAAGATACAAATAGTTCCGTTACGATGTGATTGCGAATAAACTGTTAAGTATAGCTTGACTGATACAGTGGCACCGCACCTTAGGCATGCTCGGCGAGGTACATACATGAGATTCAAAGTGTCGGACAGATCTTATAATATCGAGGTTGAGATTTGTCGCTTTATTCATAATATTTTACTGGTACAATGGTAGGTGAAATAAGTAATGTGGTATGTTAAGGTAATTATGTCACCTCTGTTTTTTCTTTATATTAAATACTCGTATTGCAAACTCTTCTCTGGATATTTTTCTCGTGTGTGTCTAACAAAGACAATAAGCCTTCATTGCGGCATGCGGACTGACACTCTATACATGCACCTAAGGCGCGGTACACCGGTTTCGATTGTACTAAAATATTAATTGCTTCCATACTATTTATATATAAATATTGAATCCAATATATACATAGTGAATATAGTTCCAGGACAAAAAAAACTTTAAAATCTAGACGCAACACCGCCTCCCCGACTGTCAGCGTGTGAGAGTAAGGTATCTCCGGTCTGTTGTATCACGTTGAGTGCAGGCAGTGGTAGTGATGCATTAACCGGTGGCCCCAGTTGTAGCGTGGATAACGCAGCGGGTGGTAATAGGCGATCAGGCTCCAAAGCTAAGAAACCGTTTGTCTCTACAAGAACTCTGGCGCTTTCCACCGATTTGACAACGAGTAGTGGACCATTGACTAGTACCGCAGCTGCTCCCTCAGCTAATGCTGACAAAGATTCAGCGCCCATTATATATCTTGTACCTGTGCACGAAGCAAAACATAAATAAAATCATTGTAGTTCTGGATATATTTCTAACCTACTCTTTTATGGTTTTCCATAGCACAGGAAATTATAAGGTTTAAGGTGTTCTAGTGATTGTATCTGTTTCACGGACACCGAGCTGCGGATTCAATTCCAATTTGGAAAATTGTAGTGTTTCCTCAAGATCGAATTCCAACGGTTCAATAATCTATTCACAAATATTAGGGGCCATCTTGGCTTCAGTTTCTTAATCTCATCTGTGCACTTAAAATTAAACTCTACCATCAAGTGGCTTGTCGATTAACGGATGACAAAATAAAATTATCACCACCAGGCACCGCAGTCAAACCATTAGCCATATCATAAGCATTAGACAAATTACTTTTTTTTTATGGAATAGGAGGACAAACGGGCGTACGGGTCACCTGTTCTTAAGAGGAATCACAGGAGCGTTGACGGCCTTTAAGGAAGGTGTACGCGCTTATTTTGAAGGTACCCATGTCGTATCGTCCCGGAAACACCGCACAAGGAAGATCATTCCACAGCTTTGTGGTACGTGGAAGAAAGGTCCTTGAAAACCGCACTGTGGGGGACCGCCACACATCCAGATGGTGGGGTTGATAGAACTTGTGGCGTGTCGTGCGAAGGTGGAATTACTTAGATACTTTTTCTTGAGCTCAGTAAATATACAGTATTGCTTTTGCAAGAGTACCGTTTCTTCAATCCGCTATCATAAGATTAATTTAAACTGACACACAAATGATGTTTTATGTTGGAGATCCAAATATCAGCTTCTTTATATTAATTGTGGGTAGTAAGAGTAAGAATCAGCATTAACTTACCACAAACAGTCTCATCTACAAGTATAGACGGTGCTAGATCGAGGGGTGCACTCGGGATGTCCTCTCTCCAACCATTTTTCGTGATGTTACCAGATCCAAAAGCCACTGATAAACCGCTAAAGTAAAATAAAATATTTTAGATTCATGTGATTATTTTGTCTGTTTTTATTATTTTCAACTTGAATTTAGTATCATTAATGCTGTATTTACTTTACCAGTATATTTCACTGTTGTTTTGAATTAGTGTGACAAGTATTATGAAAGATTATTATCAAATTCTTACAAATACTCTAATTTAGAATATTTATCAAAAAAGGTAAGATATTTTTTTTCTAATGAGTATATTTAAGATATGTAGCTATTTGGAGAGTATCTTAATATTTCGTATTACTAAGACATAAACTTACGATGACAATGCAACGTATGTATCTTGAGGATCTACAACAGCTAGGCCTGACGCAACTCCCGTTGGCCAGGTGTCTTCTGCTATGGATGCTTGCTTCTCTAGATTGGCTACAACTCTAAAAAATCAAGATTTTAGTACCAGTTACAGAGTGAAAATCATAAATCCATGTCACACACATAAAATTACAATCTAAATACTTAATAATATATTCCTCATCGTAACTTAACTAAGCTCAGCTTGTGCTGTAACCCAGTACTGACTGCTGCGCTGCTTCTCAGCATCTGCCTGGATATTATTTATTTTATTCATATCTTATTATTTTTTAGCCGACCGACCTGGGCCATTAGAATTCAGGATTGAATTATTAAAATAAGTCAATAGTGAGTCCTAATATCAATTAAGAGAGAGTCAATTTTGATTAAAATTAAAAGTAAAAGTTGGAAACAGCTAAAGATGTAATTGTATACGGAACGCCTCAAACTTATATCACCATCGTCTCTATTGAAAAAAAAATGTTTATTAATATCATTAATATCCACGCTTTGTACCTCGATAGAAGATTTATGAGCAATTTGTTTCGATTATAATGTGCTTCCTGAAATTATAAAGAAAATATCCCGCAACAAGTTCAAAGTCTATATCAATCGAAAATTTATAGAAAAATCTTAAGTAATTATTTAAATGATAAAAATGGTTGGATCTAAATTGCCTCAAAGGCTTTCTATTATATTTAAACAATTTTTTTTTTATGGAATAGGAGAACAAACGAGCGTACGGGTCACCTGTTGTTAAGTGATCACCGCCGCCCACAATGTCTTGCAACACCAGAGGAATCACAGGAGCGTTGCCGGCCTTTAAGGAAGGTGTACGCGCTTTTTTTGAAGGTACCCATGTCGTATCGTCCCGGGAACACCGCACAAGGAAGCTCATTCCACAGCTTTGTAGTACGTGGAAGAAAGCTCCTTGAAAACCGCTCTGTGGAGGACCGCCACACATCCAGATGGTGTGGATGATATCCTAACTTAATTGATTTATCATTATAAATGAAATTCAAATTTATTCAAAGTTCTCAACTTTATTGTAAGTACCTGTATGTATTTAGCGAGCATTGAACAATATTTGAAATACATATTTTTTCTTGTTATTCTGTTGAGTTACTGAATTAGGCTTCGTCATATTTGCATATCATTGCTTGATTGCGACAAACTTTTCAACGAAGTGGTGATAATTAATGGTAAAATTTACGACTTTTGAGACTTGTAAAAGCAGTTTTTTGACCTAATTGAATAAATCAGATTTGATTTGAATTAAATATTCCTCTTTCCTGGGTCCTAGTGCGTTTTGATGATAACTAAATATATCTTTAACGCAAGAGCTAATATAGCAACGCAATATACTTATATAACGGATAAGAATCGAAAAGAACGGATCAGAGAAAACAGATAAAGCTGTAGATATAATTTACAATTAATATAAAATAAAATTTATTCATATATACTCGTACATATGAAATATATGTGTTTGGGTTAGGTGGAAGTAAAATTATTTCAATATTAATAAAATCATTTAAAGTATTGTAATTATGATTTGGGTGTGCAAAAATTGATATATTTGTTTTGTATATTCTAATTATTATAAAAGCAACCGAAGCGGAAATTTCCTTGGTTTTCTAGTATAGTTACGGTAATGTAAATTATCAAAATAACTTTAAAAGATAAATAATTACATTTGTATTGTATGAAGTAAGATTTAGTGTGATCAGCCTTGCATGAGTGATTTTTATACATATAACTTTTTTATCAACGTTGAACATCATATACATATATCAATATTTATCTGCACTATCAATAAACAAAGATATTGCAGTTTTTTTTTTCAAATTTCCAACATGATTGAAGAAAAGTAAGATTTCATTTAGTATAGTACAATAATTAAATGATCTTACAAATTAAGCACATACCTAATATACTGTTCGAAAAAAATATTCATGTTAGCACCGGCCGCTTAGTAAAAATCTCACATAATTTCATTAAACGAAATTTTAACCGCATGACATTGATGTGTGATGTTCAAAAACCAAATAATTTACATAAAACTTTCAGAATCAAATAGTCAAACTGAATCAGTTTGTTAACTGCCTATTAATACAACACTAATACAAATATAAATAGTAGTTAAAAAAAACTAAAAAACACGCTTTTTATAGAAAACCGAACTAAAAAAATAGAAAAGTTTTTTTTGAAAGTTATAATTTACATCAATTCCTGCCTTATAGACGACAGATGAAAATTATACACATTAACAAAAATCATATTTTGCAAATGGAAAAATGTAAACAAAATCTGGCCGTTTAAAGTGGCCGTCAAAATCGCTCCCAAATGAGTCGGTTACAAACAAACATACATACAGGTAAAGCTTTTTTTTATTTTATGGAATAGGAGGACAAACGAGCGTACGGGTCACCTGGTGTTAAGTGATCACCGCCGCCCACATTCTTTTGCAACACCAGAGGAATCACAAGAGCGTTGCCGGCCTTTAAGGTACCCATGTCGTATCGTCCCGGAAACACCGCACAAGGAAGCTCATTCCACAGCTTCGTAGTACGAGGAAGAAAGCTCCCTGAAAACTGCACTGTGGAGAACCGCCACACATGCAGATGGTGAATGTGAAGCTAATAAAAAGCGTGTTAAAACAGCAATAAATACGTGTCCGTATATCATATGGAATTTTAATTGTCATGAAAGTTTGTCACTGTAATGGCGACAGTCACTGCGAAGCCACGGTTTTGTAAACACCATGTTGCAATTAATGCATTCGTCCCTATACCATTGAATACCTCCAGGAATTCCCCGTCCTACATCCTGTATCTCCATCCCCTGGTTTTCAGTCCATTTGTAAATATGTTATGTAAATATATTAGGGAAAATAAGATTAACCTTTATGTTCCATTCTTAGCACTAACATTAGCATTTAAATATATCTGTGTGTTTTTTTAAGTCATTTTCTAATTTTACTGACAGCTCGTATATTTGTTTCAGAATTTAAAATAAAGTGATAAAATTGTTGTATATAAACACTGATCATAACCATTAAAACAATGATATTTAAAAGTATACTATAATATCATTGCGTTAAAACTGGTATGCTCTTCAACACCACACCTTTACTTTTCATTACTGGGTAGCCTACCTCAACCAGACATTGGATCAGTTGTGGTGACCTTTCCACAAAAGTCAGAACAAAAAGAATAATAGAATAGATTAAAAATAATAAAATTGTGAAGTAACTATGACTTATTTAATAAACGCATTAAAAGCGTGAATATCGATGCAATCCAGCTCTTTGACAACACGGATAAGAAAACTAAAGCCACGGAGGAGGGATGGATACTTAGGAAACCAGAGATCTTAAGAAATGTGTTAATGGACGCATTCTTATTTTAAATCTATCTAGCAGCTATCAGATAAACCTGAGAGTTGAATAAGGCATACAAGATTTTATCAACGATACGTCACTCGAACGGTCGGCTCAGTTGGTAAGAGGGGCACGGAACGCAAGAGGAACTCCCTTTAAGAGAATATAGTTAATTCTATACAAATAAAAATTTCTTTTTATTTTATTACAATATTAATTATTTAAGGGGGCAACATTATAATTACTATGTTATTATGTTCCCTAGAGGAAATAAAATAAACAAGCTTCTAACACTACCTTCTGAACGCTTCAAGCGGAGTGAGTGGCAGCGGATCAAGCGCTGCAGCCAGAGCAACGCTCGCTCGAGCGCCCGCTCCGCCTGTCCATACGCGCCACCCGCCCGCTAGCACTGACGCCACAGAGCTCCACCACACAGAACTCTCACACGACCAGATAATACATAGCTCTGAAATATATAGACGACCTATATAGTCGAATGGTTAGTGCCCGTAGTAAGCTAGAGGTCCCGGGTTCGAATCCCAGTAGGTACAATCATTTATATGATGAAAATGCATGTTTGTTTCCGAGTCATGGATGTTTATATGCATTAATGTATGTTTAAGTAAGTATATTGTATTAAATATATCGTTGTCTTGCACCCATAGTACAGGATAAGCCTAGTTTGGGGCAAGATAGTGTGTGTCAAAGTATGTCAATATTATTATTATTATATCAGTCAATATGCTTAGATATTTATAACTGCGCAATGTATTTTGATGCTGTTTGTTTTAATAGATATAGTGATTCAAGAAGAAGGTTTATATATGTATAATATATATATACATGGATAATATAAGAGAAAAACACTGACGATTTTAGACGTTTCTAAGATGATGTCGTCAATAAACACTCATTTGCGCATTGCAAACCTACGAGATAAATGAAAATAATGTACTACAGTATAGTTCACCTTAATAAGGTCTATAAAAAAGTCCGCGATGGTATATGCCTATCTCTTATGGATAACCCACAATATGTTAAGTTATAAATAACTGGGTCACTCGGAAATCTTCTACTATATAAAATTCTCGTGTCGCGGTGTTTGTTACCAAACTCTTCCGAAACGGCTAAACCGTTTTGTTTGAAATTTTGTGTGCATATCGGATAAGTCTGAAAATTTTTATTTTTATTTTATTATGATTTAGCATTAAGAAATACATACAACTTCAAATTTTCATCCGTCTACGATCAATACCTATTTTTGTATCACAATTTTTATATTATTCTGTTCCATCCACAAATCCGCAATAGGGTTGCAAGATGGCATAAGAATATAATTGTAGTACGAAAAATTTTATACGGTTTTTAATCGGTCTTCACCTATTTTTATACCCTAAATATTTTAATTATTGATTTTTTTTTAATACTTTATAAGGCAATACAACGTTTGCTGGGTCAGCTAGTTACAATATATTTATTAAATTTTTACTATATTGACAGAACAAAGTCTGTCTGGGCAGCTATGAAATAATTACTTCATGAGTTAAAAGCGTGGCCAGATTTCAATGTATGTTCTTCTCAAAGAATTATGCTTAAAGGATACTAATGGTGCATCATTTTTTTTTATTTGTATTTACATTCATATTGGACGAGGCATTTATTATGAATCTTTTAATTTATAATTTAATTTCATTTTAATTTATAAAAAAATGTAATTTCGTTTCATACAGATAAACGCATTAGAGTTTTATTTACAATGGATTTAACATACATAATATATATATACATAGTTTGTAAGGTATTGCATCCAATATGTGAATCGTATTTAAATAATATAAATTATTTCATAAGAAGTAATAAAGAATTAACTGTATAAATATAAATTATATGAAAAGGACAAACAAGCGTACCTGATGTTAAGTGATCACCGCCGCCCAAATTCTCTTGCAACACCAGAGGAATCACAGGAGCGTTGCCGGGCTTTGAGGAATTTTTTTTGAAGCGTTTTTTGAAGGTACCCATATCGTATCGTCCCGGAAACACCGCACAAGGAAGCTCATTCCTTAGCTTTGTAGTACGTGGAAGAAAGCTCCTGGTAAACAGTCTGAGGAGGACCGCTTGGGATGATATCTTAATTTGTGGCGTGTCATGCAAAAGTGGAATTCGGCGGCAGGAATTAGGTTAAACAGCTCTTCGGAACACTCCCCGTGATAAATGCGGTAGAAGACACACAATGAAGCGACGTCTCTACGCAACGCCAAGAGATCCAGCCGTTCACAGAGCACTTCGAGTTCCCCGATAATTCGAGCTGCTCTGCGTTGCACGCGGTCAAATGGATCGAGCTGATACTGGGGTGCGCCAGACCAGAGATGACAGCAATACTTCATGTGTGGCCGGACCTGCGCTTTGTAGAGCGCTAGAATGTGAGCCGGCTTGAAGTATTTCCGAGTTCTATTAATGACTCCCTGTTCTTTTTTCCCATCCGAAAAAATACCAACATGCATTTGTATCTATGTACGGACATACACAATATGCGTACATTACAGAGGTATAGGTAACTGTAACAATGTTACAAGAACAATAGCTTTTTGCCATCTCAAAAAATGCCCAATTTCAAAGAAGTTCACTTCAATAAACAAATAGTTGTAGAATTATCGATTTACTTACCTTCACTAGTGTTACGCTGTAACGATTGTAAATATTCGGCCAATGGTGGTTCAGTTCTGTGTTCGCCTGCGGTATATTCCAGAATCTCTCGAGAAGCAGCTGCCATGGCGAGACCGGTCGATACGTTGAAGCCTATTCTGTAAAAGTGAAATATAATGACATGTATGCAATCTGACAAATTCAAATTCAAATATTTTTATTCAAAATATTATGTAACATCACTTATTGAATGTCAAAAACTACCACCCATTACAAAAAGAATGTTTCAGACCTGAGAAGAATGGGCGGAAGAAACTCAGCGAGCTTTTGTTTTTCATCAAAAAATATGTTTACAAATTAATATTGTACAATTAAACTTATTATTTATAGCCTGAGGGCGGTCGCTCCATTACCAATCTATGGAATCATTAAGAAAAGTCATTTATGTTATAGTTACCTTTACCAGACAAACGTTTTTTACCAATAATTTTGAATATAGTAATATTTTTGTTTTGATCATTTTTTCGATCTTGTTGTAGACATCGCCACGCAAGACTTACTAACTCGACTTAGCCGAGTAGTAGGCATAACAAGTTTATGTTTTTTCCTCGTGTTAACATTATGATTGTCACAGTTTCTTATATTGAGAAACAACAGTCAAAATGTTAATTCTTTAAATTTTTATCTTAATGATTCTTAGGGACCTAGGTTATAAATAGCGCGAATAGCCCTCTTCTGCACCACAAAGATGGTATTAATATCGGCTGCACTGCCCCATATAGGACATAATACTATGAAAATAACTAAAGTATACTAGTTAGTCTATAATAACTATGTACTATATCCATATTACATATACACTAAATGCAAATATTTATGAACTAGTTGACCCTAGTTCTGTTCATAAAAAAAAAAATGCAAATGGAATTCCGTACAATCCGTTCTTAGCTGACCTCTACTCGGCGAAAAGAATATTCTTAACAAATTTCAAGTCTCTTAGGTGGAAATCTTCTATATATCAAAATGTATATAATGAAAATGGTCTTTATTTGAGGCTCTTTCACGCCTAAGCCACTGATCGTATTGACATGAATCTGCCACCATTCAATGGGATTATTTATCCTAGATGGTTTATAGCTACTTATTTTTTATTGTATTTGTAATAAGATGAATAAAATTTATTAAAAGTCTCATATATATTTATATAATATTATAATAATATAAACTCTTATATATATGTATACTTATAATTAGTCATAGTAACTATCCCTAAATTTATCTTTTTAAAAATGACGCGGTAATTAAACACGCTCAGCGTCTTTACTCGTAGTTTATTTCAAAATGGTAGATTGGTTTTATTTCTATACTATGTACTTTATATAATGGTATAATATCAAATCAAATCAAAATCAGTTATTCATGTAGGTCACGGAAATGACACTTATGAATGTCAAAAAAAAAATTTTTTTTCTTATTGAATCTACCGTTATTCGTAAAGGGTTGAGCTAATGAGAAGAAGTAGCAAGGAGCTCATTGCCACTCTTTTATATCAAGATTTACATTTAAGTACATCGATTTATAAATCATTTCAAATTACAATATAATATGAAAAATATGAAATGATGCAACAGACACACTCAAACGTCAAATAGTCAATGTCTTACACGAGTAAGTCAAAAAAGTAAATGTAAATTAATACAAAAGTTATTGAGTACAGTAGCTGCATCATCCACATACACCATAAATAAAGGTATTATGTGAGAATTTTATATCCATTAATATATATACACACAATAACTTTTAAGAATCTGAAACCGAGTCTCCGGCAACAGGATCATCCTGCCACCACAAGCAGCGCCCGTTCACGAGCATGACGCATGAGCCAGCCATCGCCTCCCTCAATCATATTTTAGGGAAGGGGACCCGTCCCATGTCGGAATACAGATGTAGTTTCATAGAACAAATTACAACTAACAAGACTACAAAATAAATATCAATCAATTATTAACTACCTCAATACGCAGTACGTACTACATAATACAATATTATTGATATAACCAGCATGGTGAAACTCTCTAAGAAAAAAGCGATTCACTCGATTGTATGAGACGTGCAGTCATTGATAGATTGGCACATGACGGTAACAATATTGTAAAAAACGGAGATTGCCAAAATCCACTACGATTAACGGCCGTTTTCAATAACCTATCTAACCTTAGACATACTAGAGGTAGACAAATCTATCCTTTTACGTTTACTTTTACTTTTACTTTTTTATCTATCGATATAAAGCATTGGACTATAACTATATTGGACATAACTATGGATTGATAAGAACTTGTCATTAAACGGTGACAGCAATGTATCCGTAACTAGAGATACGTATTTGAAAACGGCCGCTAAGCAACTGTTCAAAATGGACGGTTTCTAATCTTCTTCTATTTCGTCGCCAATCGTCATACTGTAATTACTACTATTTCAAATTTATCACTTATGTCAAATCACTGCGCGTTTCATAGTTCATGCTAAACTAATTGTACTATTTTAATAATATGTTCTTTGACCAAACTAAATTCCATTTTATACTTAGGAAGTTTTGATTTCCACGGTCCACCTCATTGACGTAGTATTAACATCCTCTTCAGGTTTACTTTTAAGTCTAACTTTAACGGCCTTACAAATAAAATTGGCATAAAGTTATAACTAAGCATAAACCAAGAATATGTAAAATGTTTACAATTAGACATTTTGCTTACGAATGGTTTTTTCAGACGTATAACGTTTCCCGCGTTTATTTGCAAGGCAGCTTGTCATTATAAACATTTTGCGTTTTCTTTTTTATCAGTTATAACTTTATACCAAGTTTATTTGTAAGGCCGTTAGTCTTTAACAATTACAATTTACTAATTATTTATAACTAATTCAAGTCCCAGTTGAGATCAATGGGACTAGCAAAAAATACGCAAACGAAATCGCGGGCAAAAGTTATAAACTGTTTGTTTGTTTGTCAATCGCGTGCCGGCAGGGAAGTAGTTGGTATATCCGATAATAAATATCTCTAGCGTGTTAGTGCTTACATCGTGAATATGTGCCTAGCGACATCTAGTATTCTGTTATATTTAAATTTAAAAAGAGTCGCTTAACCCGTTTTAAGACGTGCAGTACTCATTGTGAGCATGTTAAAACTTCGTTAACAGATCAGAACACAGCTTTTTGAGAGAACTTTTTGGAGATTCAATGGTTTGGTTGATTTATATGCTTCATCAAACATGCATATTGTATAATTTAATTTATTATTGTTAAAATGAAATTTAATTAAACTTAGTGTACCTACCTAGCGACATCTATTGCAGGTTGTAGTAACTTCGACCATGACAAAACTCCGAGCTTCGCATGTAGAGCTGCCAGCCCGACTAGGAGACGTGGAGGCCCCGTCGCGTTAATATTTGCTGCATTTCCAACGCCTCCCCATTCTATGAGTGTTGGCTCTGTTGTCCTAGATTGTCGATATTCCCAGTAAAGCAGCGAACCACTCCTAAAATGAATTACATAATTACTGCCATCTGTTGGAAATATAGAAAACTATTTGAAGTAATAGTTGAAAAAGTTCTCATGTTTAACACCAACTCTACAAAGTACAAACATATGCTGCAGTTAGCAGTGTATTGCAGTTTAGCGGTTCACAAAATATTTTGTAGATGGCAACTTATCGAAAACCTTTCTGATCAAATAATAAAGGTAATAGATAAGACTAAAATGACTATCAAAATGCCGCAGTCGCTCGTCGTACCGCTTAGCTGTGGCGTATATATGAGCGAAGTGATGTAAACTTAGTCTGTACAAACACAAAACTTAATTTATCAAACTCAATTTTTAAATAAATATAAATAGCGCGTGCTAATTTAGCATAATTTGTGAATCATGTTTGTTTTTCATTATAATAATTGAATCAAGGCGAAATTAAAAATTCTGTCTCGACAATAACCTAGAAAATTTCGAAAGCTTTGTATGAGTTCAAAAATTTTTAAAATTGGTCCAGGAATGGCCGAGAAACAATTTAACACAGAAATCAATTGGAGTCACCCGGTGGGAGCACCGCTCAGCTTCGCTCAATAAATCGACTTCATTACATAAAAACTCTATTATTTTCAAACTGTAGACTTTTCTCTTGTATTAAAATAAAATTTAAAATAATATGTTGTACGTCATATAAACCTTCCAAAATAGGTAAATAGTAGTAGTTAAAATAAATAATATATAAGAAAAACATTATGAATTTTAGTAGAAGTTAGAGCGAAACTGACGGTACAATAAAGATAGAATTATACTATCTATCCAGTAAATTAATACTTATAATAAAATTGAATTTTCTTTGTTTGTTACTTAGAAAAACTGCTTTATTCTTTTATATTTATATCAGGGGAATCATAGTAAATTATAATGTTAAAATATATATTATAAATAAATACTCAAGAGTTTTTTATTTATTTATTTAGAGCATTCTTAATGTGACCATTTTATAACTGGTTCTTGTGAAGTAAGTCGTAAAGACCACTTTTTATCATTACGTAAAGTTCACGTTATTGTAAGTAATATTATTATGTTAGTAATATGTTATAGTATTGTACTATTCCTTGGTAATTCATAATTGAAATGTAGCGCATGTGCAAATAAAGATCTGTATTCTTGTGATCACCTAAATTTTCACTCCTATAATAAGGCCTCCGAAAATGTTTTTCATAACATTATCCATCCTAACAATCACTATATTCAACTACTCTGTTTCTAATGTTCATCATTCCGAAACATTCAACTTAATAATGCCAGTACCAGTAAACATCACCCTGAAAGTCTTACATATTTTAATATACTAACTCTGAAACAACGTAGGAAAACAATCATATTGGATTTACTTTTCATGCACAAAAGTATTAACAACGTTTATGAGAACTCCTCTCTTGTGTCAATGATTAATTTTAAAGTGTCTAGAGGTCCCACGTAAACCTGTGAACTTATTTGAATAAACTTCTCGCAGAAGTATTTTGGGGATCAATTCACCTGTGTCGCGATTATGCAAAATTATAAACTAGTCCAGTCATTATAGTATGTTCACCTTGGAATTCGAGATGCCCAGCTGTAAGTCTGAAAATACTTGTATATTGAAACCCATAGGAAATGAGAGATTTACAAAAAAAGCGCAAATAACCGATTTTTGTGACCTTTGACCTTGAAATTTAATAGTTGCGTACACCCTACCATATGTAGGTTTTGAAACAACTTTTAGGGTGTCAATATACAAGTATTTACAGCTGAGTATCTCGAATTCCGAGATTCTTACCTAATTTAAGCTTAAATGACTGGACTTAACGATTATAAATGCTTAGACCCATTCAGAGATTCATTGCCAACGTTTCGCAAAAATGTAAATAAATAATCGTTTAGTAGGTACCTATATCTTGACTTATTTTGTTGATTTTGTCAATTTCTTAAATTCATTACATCATAGAATGGTTATTTTATAACTTATACTTATTTTATATAACTATTTCACACATAATTTAGCATGCGGTATTCACCTCAAAAGGTAATAATGCATTTAGTAATAATACCTTTGTAACTTAGCATATTTATAAATGTAATATTGTTATTACCACAGGGGAATCTATAAATAAATAAAAATAACATCAGTTATTATACTTCGCTCGTAACATAGTATCTTTTTTACGTCGCTGAAAAAGTTAGTAGAGGTATACTTACGCATCAAGAGATGTTCTGTGTGGTGTCACCACAGCTAGACACAGGGTGGTAGCGATGGCGGCATCGATGGCTCCACCACCGTCCCGCATCACATTCGTGCCGACGCTGGAACATTCCGCCGCCGAAGACGACACTGAACCATGTGGCACCACCTGGCATTACCAGACAATTAAGACAATTGAATTATTTTATGCCTTAAGGCGAAGAGTAAGCAGAAAACACGCGAACATGGTGTTTTTAGACAAGTTTTGTGGTGAAAGTATAGCATTTCGAGCTATGAACACTACTTAATCCTGTTACACATATCCTTAAGTCTTATTTGTAGGTTCCTAATGCTTGCTGTTGGTTATAGTTAACACTGCCGAGCCTGTTTGAACTACCACATTTCTTTGAAGTTAATCAAGCTTTTTGGCATGGCGTGACGCATCTTTTTGGTACTTCTCTGAGAAAAGTTATTCTTATAGCTTACTTTTTTGTGTGGGTTCATTTATTCAGATTAGTAGTGAATAACGAGGATTGTAAGCATATAAACTGTTTTCCACGCAAGAATTTAAAAAATAAAATATTAGCTTTGTTACATAGATGGCGGGCCGGCAGCCGTGAACTCATATCGCTCAAGGTCGCTGGCATTCAGTGTCGCCTTAAGATTGAAACAGCACTGGAAAAAAGTAGAGAGGCATTCAAAGGTTTTAAAAATCTTTTCCATAAGGCCTCCTGTAACTGTCGTGTTGTATACCATTTTATCTTGGGCCACATGTATCATTTTATGTCATCTTTGCGTAAAATAGCCTTGTTCGTCTTGTAACTCCTCTGGTGTTACAAAATAATGTGGGCCGCGGTGATCACATTCAATCTTGTGACCTATAAGTTGTAACTATAAGATTACCTCAGTAATCTACTATAAAACTTCTCAGTATACCATTTTTTATGACAGTAAGGGACGAGACGAGCAGGATAATCAACTGTTGGTAATTGATACGCCCTGCCCTAGACATAAGATGTTTAGTCTCATTTGCCCAGTAATTTCACTAACTACGGCGCCCTACAGACCGAAACACAATAATGCTTACACATTACTGCTAGATACCAACCTATAATCTAGCCGGCATCCTGTGCAAAAAAGCCACTCACACACAACTGGTAAAACTCAAAAACCATTATACAAGTCGAAGTTAAATAGTATTTTATGTGCATAAATTATAAAGTGCATTGTACATGATAGTGTTACTTGGTAGTCTCCGAAGTGTATCTGAGTAAGAAGTGCCACTGTCACAGCTATAGTGAGTACTCCAAATGCACCGATGATGAGCCTCGGGCCGCTGGTACAAAGGCTGCTTGATGTCGAGTACTGCTTCAGAGGAACATCTTCCCGGAGCTCCACTACACCTGGAAGAGACGGAGTCATGAGATCACCCACACCATGTTGATCTCTTGTATTCCATAACCACGCTATTCATAAAAAAAATCTTGCCTCATACAATGGTAATAACGCCCTAAGCACGCGCATACGTGCTTGGAGCAATAATTCTAATGGTGTTATTAAGTCAATCTACATTTTATTTTTAGCCTGTTTTTTTCAATTATTTATTATTTAGGCTCCGAAACAGAGCCCATATGTCGGACTCGAGGACACCCCCTACAGACTAAAAACCTCGTATATGCTGTTAGCCCTGAAGGCATTTACAGCGATACAGGGCGTGGGCCGTGGAGGCTGCAAAGACTACGCAACAACAGTCGCGGGGCGTCTCCTAAGGAGACTCGAACCTCGGACCGGCTGTGTGCTTGTGGGAAGGAGAGCACGTTTTTGTTACATCGCTTACCATAAATTTCTTACTAAAATAGTTCATAAATGGCAATAAGTTTCTTGTCAAATATTCTCAGTAAAGCTCAACCTTGTAAAGTGGTGGTAAATGGTAAAATGTATAACTTGAATAAATCTAAATTGATTTGATTGAATATATAAGCTTATACTGTAGAAACAAATAGAAATTCCATATTTATATATTACCTATATTTAAAAATTATATACAAGCCTTATTCCGTCTTACGTCAAGAAATAATATTAGGAAATTGAAGTGTACCGTGAGAATAAAATCGAAACGAAACTATTTGTGTCGAAGCCGAGTGTGCGGAAATGAAAGATTGTCGGATAGCGATTGTGGCGACAAATCGCCACGATATTGGTACCTTTATGTTGCCACTGAAAATATGACGCAGCGGTAGAAATTGATTTTGAACGTTGTTAACAAAACATACGTATATGACGAGCAGGACGTTCAGCAGATCGTAATTGATAGGCCATGCCTATTACAATGCAGTGCCGCTCAGAATGATTGAAAAGCCCAAAAATTCTGAGCGGCCGCGGCGCTACAGTTGTGCTCGTCATCTTGAGACATAAGATGTTAAGTCTCATTTGCCTAGTAACTTGACTAGCTACGGCGCCCGTCCGACTGAAACACAGTAATGTTTACACATTACTGCTTAACGGCAGAAATAGGCGCCGTTGTGGTACCCATAATAAAGCCGGCATCCTTTGCAAAGGACCCTCGCACTGGTGTGTCCCATATATGTAAGACAAACTCAATGGTAACTTTTTTAGCTTAAGGGTCACTTAATGTTAAGTGATCCCCGCCGCCCATATTCTCTTGCAGCACCAGAGGAATGACAGGAGCGTTAAAGGCCTTTTAAAAGTATACACGGTTTTATAAGGTACTCATGTCGTATCATCCTGGAAATACCACACAAGGAAGCTTCATTCAGCATTCCACAGCTTGATTGTACGTGGACGTAAATTCCTTCAAAACCGCACTGTGAACATCCAGATGGTGGAATGATATTCAGGCAAGAATCAGGTCAAAAAGCTCAACGGAAGAACTGATAAATGAGTGCTGGAATAAACGCGTTAGCATCGGCGTCAACTCAGGGACACACGTTATGAGCACGGTAGGGGAAATACCATTTTGCCCGCTCGACTTGATTACTTCTAAGGAAAACAAAGCTCGCCGAACAGATTTCTACTTGGACTGTACTTCAAAAACTCTGAGAGATGGTCAGCGGTGTTTAATCTTCGTTTAAGAGGCGAGTTGGAGGCAAAAAGAGTACACAAAAGATTCTCTTTCGCCGTATGGGCCAAAGTATCATACCTTGTGGGCAGCAACGTCGAGGACGGCTGGTTGAAGTTACTGAGAGCAGTTTTCGATAACGGTCCTGACCTGTCTTCGATATTAACCTATGTGAAACATAACGGCACTAGGCCGCTACTTCTCGCCGGTTTTCTGTGCGAATGTGATAATTAACCCAGAAGAGTCTGGCCCGTTCGTACTGACATCAAAAGCCAGCAGCGTGACTCTCCCACTTCAAAAAGCCCTTATGTTTTTTTTATGATAATAAGGGAAGAGACGAGCAGGGCGTATAGTTGATGGTACTTGATACGCATTGCCCATTACAGTGCAGTGCCGCTCAGGATTCTTGAAAAACCCTAAAATTCTGAGCGGCACTACAATTGCGCTCGTTGCCTTGAGACATAGGATATGTAGCAGTAATGTGTAAACATTACTGCTTCACGATAGAAATAGGCGCTGTTGTGGTACCAAGGTCAAGCCAGCATCCTGTGCAAAGGAGCCTCCCACTAGTTAGTTCCCTTTTCTCGACATCCTTGGCACTGGCACTTTCATATTATTTTTACGCCTCAGGGAAGCACAGGGAAAAAGTTGAGATTTAAGTTTAACATAAGTATAAATTAAAAAAGTACATTGTGGCGCAATAGTGGAAAGCTTATTGAAAACGAACTGTAATTTAACGAGTCCAAGCCGAGGGCGAAGGTTTTTAATGTTTAGAGTTTCGCACCCGTGTGTCACACGTTTTTCGATACAGTTGTGGGAAATAGTAAAAAACAAATCAAGTATTAAGTAATATGTTTATTTTAACATACATAATATGTACATAGGTGTATAGACAAATAACAAATACCTAATCAATTTATGACACAAAAAAATGAAAATTTTCAGAATATGGATAGAAAGGCAACGGGGGTCGTAGTACGCCTACGCCTACAGGCTATTCTATTTTTGATTAATTTTGGCATAGAAATAAATAAATTAAGTGTGGTTATTACGTATAATAAAAATTAGGTAGTATTTTGAGAATTCAATGCTACTGGTGTACTACTACGTACGGAGTCTTTAATTTTTCTTCGGATGAAATCTATTCGATTTTATAAAATGTATGAAATCTCCCTGCTACTTAACTTTTTTATCGACTTATAAATTTAAAACTAAACTACAAAATTAATGATGAAGCTTGTTATAGAGAGTCACGACCGCGTAAAAGAAAGAAGATTTCATTTTCGAATCATAATTATAGCCTCTGAAATAACAACTGTAATAACTTTCAAAACTGTATCGAAAATGTATTTTAAATTAGTTTCTTACAATATTTGCCCGATTTTAAGTTGACAAATAAAACTTAGTTCAATTCCCGATATACAGTTCATTTACTCGTGTCAATTTCGGATATTATCTATATATATATAAGAGAATGTATGTTTGCATGTTCCCTAATAACTCCTAAACTATTCGACCGATCTCAAAGAAATCTTTTAAAGTAGATTCGTTGAAGCTCAACGAAGATTTACATATTATATATCATTTATATGGCAAAACAACGTTTGACAGGTCAGCTAGTTTTAAAATAACTATGGGCTGAATTGAATTTGACTATCTTGTTTCATAAAATCTGGAAGTTCCTCATACCAAATAAAGGAATAGGAAAATCAATTTAAAATCAATAACAGATTTTATTGATAAATAACCTTTCTTTTCATAATCATATTAATATACATAAGATTTAAGTAATACCTTACTTAAGTTTTTTTCAAGTTAAACAATTTCAATATTAAATAGCTGTTCAACTTAGTCTCTCGGGCGTCCCGAGATGCAAACTTTTTTTTTATTACTATGTAATAGGTACAGGTTGGCGATGAAATACCAAGTATCATGAGAAAAGAGTAGAAAGTGCGCTGAATTCACTAGACACAAACAAAGTACCAGGACCGGATAATATTAGCTCATGAAGCTTAAAGGTGGGAAAACATGTTATATTGGATGTCGTAACAGAACTCTTCAATAAAATTCTTGAAGAAGAGAAGATACCAATCCAATGGACAACAACAGAAATCTCACTAATACATAAAAAGGGTAGTTTCAATAACATCAATAACTACAGGCCCATAAGTATGATTAAAAAACCTATACAAAACCTTCTCAAAGATATTAACAAAACGAATAAACACCTATCTAGACATACAACAGCCACCAGAACAAGCTGGATTCCGAAGCGCATACTCGACAAGTGATCACCTGCAATGTATCCAACAAATAATAGAAAAAGCTAAGGAGTACCAACAAACTATCTACATAGCATTCATAGACTTTAATAAGGCCTTTGACTCTGTAGAGCACGGTGCAGTATGGAATGCGTTGAAGGCGGATGGAGTGCCAAATAAATACATAAGGATTATACAAAATATTTATTAGAACAGCACGGCACTGATTAAGCTGGAAACTAAAGGTGATATATTCAAAATCCAAAGATGTGTTAAACAGGATGATTCAATGTCCCCTAAACTATTCAACTCAGTTCTACAGCAAATATTTTTTCGACTCAAAGATAAATGGGAAAACTTAGGAATTAATATAAGTGGACAAAACCTTACCAATCTAAGATTTTTTTCTCAAAAACACCTAAAGACTTACAGTCAATGTTAGAAGATCTAAAAGAAGAAAGCAAGAAAGTTGGAGTCATAATGAACATGGATAAAACTAAAGTAATGAAAAACGTGGAAGAACATATGAATTTAAAGATAGATGATTATACATTAGAAGAAGTAAATAAATACAAATACCTCGGTCAAACAGTAACAAGAGACTAAAAGTGACGCAAAGAAATATGGAAAGAAACTTATTATGTATTAGACTAAAAGACAAAATAACAAAGAATGAATTACGGAAAAAAGTAAACTTAAAGACATAATACGAATCGCAAAAACTGCAAAATGGAATTGGGCAGGCCATATATAAAGGGCCAGTAACGAAAGATGGAGTATAGCAACAAACTGGTTCCCATTAGACGCCAAAAGAAGAAGAGGTAGACCTGGTACGAGATGGAGAGACGACCTAGTAAATTACGGAGTGATGTGGTCACGCACAACATACAATAAGGACCAATGCAAAAAGAAGGGAGAGGCCTTTGCCCAGCAGTGGGATGATATATAAAAAATATTGTAAATAAATTAGTAATAGTTTTAATATTGTAATAGGCTTTAATAAATAAATAAATAGATACAGGTATTTTGTAATAAAAGTAGGCACTTAATTTACAATAATGAACGTATAAAACTGTGATTACCTGTAAAATGAACTCACTCTCATACAAAAAAAGACCTTTGAAAAATGTGAATAATTCGCAATTATAATAATATAATGATATAATAACTTTTAAACAAATTTTCTTATATATATATAAGCTGTTATCACAGAAATTAATGACCGTCAAGATCGAAGTTTGACAAAATATATATTAACATGTTATTAAGTGTCACTTAAGTTATATAAGGAATCACGCAGCAAATAATCATTAAAACCATTTCGTAAATTTTGTATTTAATTTTGTGTACACTTAGACTGACAAACATCGTAACACAATATAAATGCCGTTAGACCTTTTTGAGTCACGAATAAAGTGAAAACCTAATTTTCACTCAAAAGCAACAATAAATACTTTCAAGAATCTCAAAGTTATAGAAAGTGTTAAAAAGTAATCTACTTACATAGTACTGTGGATTATAATAACCATGAATAATTACATTTTAAGAATTCCTCAGGATATTTGAATAACTAGTATAAGTATTATTACTTAAGTAACTAGCTTATAACTTGAGGCTTACCTGGGGTTGACTGAAGTTCTGTGCTAAGAGACATGTTTAAATTGACACTTTTATAAACTTAAGTTACATAAAACACCACACGATTCTTACACTGTACTCTTTTTAATTTCACAAAACATACTTTGTTCGAAAAAGTATTTACTTTCTGTCACTTCACACTCTAATAAATTATTTATTCATGTCACGTTTTATTTGAAACATTCACTTTAAACCTGTTTTTAAACTATTTAATGAGTACATTCCCGCTTAAATTATGTAACGATCCTCCCAGTTGTCATAATCTCAAGTTTAAAGTAACAAATTAAGTATAAGAACAGCCGTGTTGTCTGTTTGTGTATCGCTTGGGTGACTGTTTAGTGTTTTGTGAGACCGGAGACGGCGCGGGAGTGTAGTGACGTAAGCATCGATTTTACTTACCGACATTCCTTGTGTACCGTCAGCATACACAGAATTATGCAACACGAGAATGTTGAGTAAACTAGAATCATTGTCAAGGTTATGTTTATTTAGGTTTGTTTGTATATTAGTAGTTTGTACATTATCTGTCTACAATTTTAGAAAATTTATTGAAGTAGACGTTACTTTACGGATAATCATAATTATCCAAATGTTTTGAGTTTTCTTTAGTGTTAATTCCGCCTACATTTGTCTTTAAACAATTCAACACGTGTTTCGCCTCTACACGAGGCATCCTCAGGAGATGATGACTCGTGTCTGGTACGAGACAGATGGTCATTTCATGTTAATAAAAATTTTCCGTTCTCGACTGTTTTCCTCTTCTTTTTTAATACTAGTTAGGTAATTAATATTTTCAGATAAGATCATCATTACCTGTGTCTCTCAAAACAGTCACTGAATGGAATAGGTAATTGAATGCGTCTTTCATTTTTCATAGAGAATCTATACATAAATTTCATATATGGGTATAGTATGGTAGACCACGACAGGATAGAGTATGGGAAGACATGCAGAGGAGCAGACGAATTTTCAAGTCACATCTTAAATGGTGTCAGAATAATAATTGAGTAAATAAAGATGGATATCTTGGCATTGCACAAAAGAAAAGTTGTTGAAAAGCTACCAATAGGTTAAGTGTGTTGCTTGAGTCAATGAACCAATAGCAATCGCAAACAAATTTAGACAACGGTTTCCGATACAGTCACCTATAATAAAATACTTTTACGAACCAGATGAATAGAATATATATTCAATAATTTCACTATAATCACAACTATTTAAACAAGTAACACTAAATGATTTATAACAATACGGCAGTCGGGTGACCAAAAGCCAGCACGTCTGATACTTTCGACTGCCCAACAAGAAGTGCCCAATAGCTGAGAGCAATTAGTAACACTCCTATTACCAATCTTAATAATACGAAACTACCAACATCATAATAAAGTGACATTACTAAGATTTTGCATATGATTTTATAATACTACAATTACTAAAAACATACCAAATATAATAACTAGAACAATATAATATTTAAAGGTTACAAATTATTCTATTAATATTTTTTATCATAACTGAATGTTGGTACTAAATGGAATCTCAAATAACCATAACACACCCATGGGACCATCACAGTCTGGTTTGAATGTAGGTTGTGGATATCGGCAGATTGAAACCCAGATCTCTGGATTAAGGAAAACGGGCTATTAATTCTATGTCACAGGAGAAGTCCCAAAGATGAAGGTCACGACAATCTCAGTATTCTTCAAAACCCAATGTTCTGAGCTGCATCGTAAGCGAAACACAAATAGTACTTGCACAATAAAACCAAACGGGCAAAGGCTCTTGTCATAATTTAACATTGATCCTTTATTGATTTGCATTTGAAGCCTTTCGAAACTCCCTAAGAAAAAAGCGATTCACTCGATTGTATGAAACGTGCAGTCATTGATAGATTGACAGATGTCGGATGTAATCTTGTAAAATCTGAAATCCACTACGTTCTAAGCAACTGCTCGCTTTCCAACTTAGCCGGATTATACTTCATCGCCGATCGCCATACTGTAATTATTACTATTTCAACCTTATGTCAAATAACTGAACGTTAAGGCAGCCCCGCCTCTTATTTCATAGTGTTTACATCCTCCTTGGTATAGAGCGGCGTCGTAATTGGGTCTGTCACTTTGATAAATAAGATATTTTCCCCCTTATTCATAATAGTCTGCTAACTTAAAGCATTGCTAATTCTCACTCTGTCTTCTTCTATTGACCTAAGTCAGAATGAGAAAAAACACTCCTAACCGGCTGTTTAAAGTAAGCGGACCATTATGAATAAGGGGGTAAGTCTCATTCGCCCTTCAAACTGAAACACAAATATTGATGCACAAATTTTTTTTAATAAGAGGTAACGGGCAAAGGCTCACGTCATTGTTTAACTTTGATCCTTGATTTGCATTTGAATAGATAGTTTGAAAACCAGTCTGGCCAGCATCCTGCGCTCATAAGCCTGCCTCTTGTACAAAAATCGAATGATAACAATTTATATAATATTTTTAATAATTCTGCACCGATTTACTAGTTTTAATCATTGGGAGGCTTTCTTCGCAGAGGATGCCGGCTAGATAATGGGCTAGATTACTATACTACGACGGCGCTATTTCTAGCATGAAGCAGTAATGTGTAAGCATTATTGTGTTTCGATCTGAATGGCGTAGCTAGTGAAGTTACTGGGCAAAAGAGATTTAACATCATAGTGCCACTCAGAATTATTGGGTTGTTCAAGAATCCTGAGCAACACTGTATTGTAATGGGTAGGGCGTATCAATGACTATCAGATGAATGTCTGCTCGTCTCGTACTTTATTGTAATGAAAAAATAAAAAGAAACCGTACCATATTAAAATAAATAACAGTGAATTCATTTCCGAAACAGCTGGTGCACTGCAAGCGGTTAAAACTGTTTTACAAAATTTTGTGGAATTTTATTATGCATTCAATTAAATTTATTATAAATTAAATTCATCTTCATATCTTTCTATAACATGAAAATCCAACTCACAATATTATAATAGGTTAAATTCGAATTGCCATTTCGGTAAATGTTACAAGATTTGACGAGAATGTTTTATTAATTACCTACTAGCGGACCGAAGCTGTTTTGTCAATAGAAAAAAAAATATTTATTCGGTACTTATGTAATTTAAATGTGGGTCTTGGTATCCCTCCTGGTACCCTCGTTCGACGACCGATGCACGTGCGGCATTCGGCGTAACTAGATTCGATTGGATATTTACATAGACATTTTAATAATATGGCACTATTAAGATTTCTATCGATATTTAGGTAAGCTGTACGTAATTTTTCTCGTATTATTCTTAAATGAATAACGCAGAATCAGTTGTTGAGTATATAACCAAGGTATGTAGTTTTTAAATGGTATTTTTATTTTACGAATTTTTAATAATAAAAAAAGTTATATTCATTTTCTTCCTTCCATCATATTGTTGGTAATATGGAATATCGTCAGTGTCCTAAAACAATCGGAAATGTGTAAGTAAACAAATAACGTATTTCTGAAGTATGTAGTAATAAAATGATAAGAATATATATAGTATTTGTGTTAACAGCTTTTATATTATCAGTATAATTGTCTTTTTTTTTAAGTGTTAAAATGGATATAGTATGTTATGAGGGCAGCGCAGGACCTATCATCATGGAAATCTTTGGGGGAGGCCTTTGTCCAGCAATGGAAGTCTTCCGGCTGATGATGATAATGAATGTCTCTTTCTACAACATACTGCAGTTGTATAAAGCTGTGGAATGAGCTTCCTTGTGCGGTGTTTCTGGGACGATACGACATGGGTACCTTCAAAAAAAAACGCGTACATCTTCCGTAAAGGCTGGCGCTGTGGGCGGCGGTCACTTAATACCAGGTACGCTCGATTGTCCTCCTTTTCCATACAAAAAAGTTTTTTAACTTTATTACGATTTTATTATTTGTATATAAATAGATAAGGCATAAAGTGATAATAACTCGTGAAGACGATTAAATACATCTTCGTTATTAGGAATCTTAAAATTACAGATCTTTGTGTCTTCAGAGATTTATTGCAGTATATTGAAATATTTATTATATTAGGCTGTGATCTATAGAGCGTACTTTGACTTTGCTCAGAGTTTACTTACGTAACAATTAGCTGAGTGTAAGCTTAGCATAATCTTTTATTTCGTTTTTATAGTCAGCTGAATTTTTTTTTTTTATGAAAATAAGGGACAAGACGAGCAGGACGTTTCGCTGATGGTAATTGATACACCCTGCCCATTAAAATGCAGTGCCGCTCAGGATTCTTGAAACCCCAAACATTCTGAGCGGCACTACAACTGCGCTCGTCACCTTGAGACAAGATGTTAAGTCTCATTGTCACCCATAATCTAGCCGGCATCCTGTGCAAAGGAGCCTCAAGCTAAGACAGCCCAATGGAAACGTCAAGTTCGCGCTTTATCACACTCAGCAAAGTTTTACGTAAGTAAAGTCTCAGCAAAATCTAAGTACGCTCTATAGATCTCAGCCTTATAGCCAAAACACATGATCGGATCTGGTTCGGCTGAACCCTCGGACGCGATCTGGTAGCGAAACATTTGGATGGTATGTCATAATGTCCATCTCACAAAATTATTATTATTACCGTTCGGACCGCATCGATTATGACGTCATAACAATTGGTGCGCCCACCGTACCGTTCGATGGCCGGGCCGTACCAAATCCGACTATGTGTTTGGGCTATTAATGTCTGTATATGCAAAAGTATGAAGAAAGCAGTATAATAATGGATGCGCTGTCTCCGTCACTCTTCAGGGAATGTGAGGGATGCAAGATGGTGAATGAACTCACATCAGACGCGTGCGCTGACTCAGTAGAAGGCTACAAGGTCATTGCTTTACAGGCTAGCTTCTTACGCGTCGGTTTTCCGTTACTCAAATTCTTCCGCTTTGGCACAGAGCGGAACAATTCAAAACTTCTTTTGCGTTGAGCACTTTCTTGGGATTGGTATAAAATGTTAAACTCGCGTCAGTTGATATTATGGATGAAACATTTTAAGTACTAACTAATTATAGTTTGGCTATTTCAACTTAAACATCATGATGTCATTGGACCAGTGGTTGAATCATTGTAGCCGAAACACAGCTCGATCCATTTGACCGCGTGCAACGTAGAGCAGCTCGAATTGTGGGGGACCCAGTGCTCTGTGAACGGCTGGATCACTTGGCGTTGCGTAGAGAAGTCGCTTCATTGTGTGTCTTCCACCGCATTTATCACAGGGAGTGTTCCGAAGAGCTGTTTAACCTGATTCCTGCCGCCGAATTCTACCTTCGCACGACACGCCACAAGTTAGGATATCATCCTCACCATCTGGATGTGGGGCGGTCCTCCACAGTGCGGTTTTCAAGCAGGTTTTTTCCACGTACTACAAAGCTGTGGAATGAACTTCCTTGTGCGGTGTTTCCGGGACGATACGACATGGGTACCTCCTGTGATTCCTCTGGTGTTGCACGAGATTGTGGGCGGCGGTGATCACTTAACAACAGGTGACCCGTACGCTCGTTTGTCCTCAGATTCCATAAAAAAAATATAGGTAGAGGGATCGAATCTTAGCCGTGAATTATTTTTGAAGTGAAAACTTCTTTAGAAGCTCAACGTAGCACTATTCTTGGTATGGATATAAAATGTTAAACTCGCGACAGGACACGTGGCCTGATTGAAAATTCGAAAGTCAGGTGTTAAAATCCCGAGGCGCGATGGTCTGCAGCTGGGGGCCCCGCGCTAATCCTCTAGGAACTCCTGGTGCTAAAGTGCGTGTTACTTCCTCTCGGCTTGTGTAGGAAAAATAATTTGCGATGCGTCACACCGAGAACTTATTGCAAAACGATTATATCATTGATCACTGATGAAGTCTGAATTTATTTATTACATTAAGCGGATACTATTCGTATATTGTTGATGTTAGATGTTGGTCGGTGACAATTTGGTTATTTTATAATGCGGCGCAAGAGACAACTGTCATAAGTTTAACCTCTCAGATGACAATGAGTCTGTTGTCTATGGTATTTCTCTATTTACTGGTAATCGTCTGCACTATAATTTGCCATATTATGGCACATTGTTTAAAACAAATTACAAGAATGAGAATAGATAGTTGCGGCGTATCTAAACATACTTATTAAGGTTAAATGAAATAGCCGTATCATATTGACTCCTGACATTCTACCACCGAGAGTTTCACAGCCACTTTGTGCAATCAATGACCAGAAATTACCACCATACTTCTCTGTAAAGGCCGTCAACGCATCTTTTGGCCCCTGGTGTTGCAGATGTGGCTTATGTAGAAAAAAATTAATGTATATCAAGATCGTATATCAGGACCGAGTTTTGCACCAACACGCAAACGTCTCCATTCTCCAAGAGCTTGGCATAAAATAACGCCTTTCGGTGTTAGTACAGAGTCGCATACTTAAGTTTTCGCACACGTCTCCCGGCGCGAGAGTGATTTCATCGAGCACGTTGTCGTGCAGGGCAAAGTGGAAGGTAGGTCGGGAGGGAAGGTCGCCCATGCTATGGACCAACCAAATTAAGTTTGCTGTCGGGGGTCCATTGAATGAGTGTACCAGTGGCCAGCAGGAAAAAGTGGCGAATGCACGTGGGACGAATTACATCTGCCCCAAAAGATGTCACTTCGAGATGTCCACGACCGCTCTGTAAAGAGTGTCACGAACAGGAATAATATCAAGAACGTGGCCATTTGCCATAACAGACCGTAATAGACAAAGAGATAGGTATATCATCTGTGGGTCGAAATCATTTTAATAAAAAAAATCACTTGTAAAACCCTTGAATTTCTACAGCTACAGCTTATCAGAGACTTTGGAATTCTTAAGGAGCTACAGTTTTTTGCTAAGTAGATCCCACCTAGATTCAACGCTATAGAGGCACATTAGTTCATGGTAGGATCGACAGTACAGAGCTAACTGAACTATTCATAAAATTACGAGTGCCGTCAGTTCGCACTAGACACACGTCTCTATTCCAAGTCCCGCTGAGTCACACTAATTATTATGAAAATTCGGTAACTTGTCGCACTCTATGCAACTATAATAAGCAATTCAACAGTACTGAACTTTTTAATAACAGTAAAGGCTGCTTTAAAAGGAGTGTTAATAAAAATCTAAAGGAAGGAAAAATTTAGAGTAATTCACAAACACACACACACACACACAAACACACACACACACGCATTCTCACCAAAGCACACACGCACAAATATCATGTCTTATTATAAATATTGTAAATACGTTATTATCCGTTAGTATCCGTAAGTATCCGTTAGTATCCGAAAGTCCTACAAAATAGTATTATTATAACCTAATTTAAGTTCTGTGGATTTTGTGATGTTTTAAATATAATATAATATTATTTTTTATGTTATATTCACTATACAATACTAATTATGACAGTAAGATTCACGACCATCATGTTCACGAAGCATCCTTACGCAAACAACGAATTAAAGCTCTAATTTTAATTACTTTTCATGAAATATTTGATATTGAAAGCACTGTGAACATGATTCTAATTTTGGATGTAGTACCTCAGAAACTAATTTTTTGTCAGTATAATATTTCAGCTATTGAAAAAAACCTCACTGATTTCAATGAGCTGCCGTTGAGTTTCTTGTAAGTTCTTCTCACGGGCTCTACTTTTTTCGAACATTTGGTGGATTCAGTAATTTAAATAAAATATTAATAATGCTCAGGATAATTGAAAATCCCAAAAATTCTGATCGTCACTAGAATTGCGCTCGTCTCGTATTTTCCCAATAATTTCACTAGCCACGGCGCCCTTCAGACCGAAATACAGTAATGTTTACAGATTACAGCTTCACGGCAGTAATAGGAGCCGTTGTGGTACCCTTAATCTAGCCGACATTCTGAGCAAAGGAGCCTCCCACTGGTAAAACTGTGTATGATATCGTTAAAACTGTTTTTACGTACATTTGGGAAATACTATAAATATATAACGAAATAGTTGTTCTCATAAAAGCATTGTTAAATACCTCCTTGACTTAAGATTATCTAAGAATTTCACTGTAAAATAAAGTAGGTACACTGAAGACACATAAAATGTTTAACAATATTTTGAGCTATAAACACAAGATTAAAAACTTCTAGAATCTAATCGAAGTATTTCCACCCACTAAAAGAGATTATGATGTACTATTTATATATAATCTCATTCTTTTGTCTGAGTTAATAATATAGTATAGCTATATATATAGTATAGCTTGTAGTATTTAACTGTGTGATGGTAAATACGTGAAGCCTTGACGATCAATCATAATCTCTTGTATCTTGTTAGTTGCGTCCGTATAATATAGTATTTGTAACCTTTTACGAGGAAACCAAGACTAGTAAGAATGATGAAAGACAGTTTGTATGGATAATAATACTCTTTTGCGAATACGTGAGGAGACCCTTAACGATGGGGGATTTTTTTTGGTGGAACCTACATCGTTTTCTATAGTAACATTGCTAATTGGGTTATGATAGGGATAAGATTTATATAAAATAGACTATACAACTAAAATAATGCTAACTTTAAGTCTATCGAATAATCTAACGAAATTTTAAGTTAAACTTATTTCATACCTACTGCTACAGAATCACTTGAATCGGTAGATGTCACAGATGTTTAGATTGAAGATAACATAAGACTTTCAATATATATTTTAGATACTTTAATACTTTATTCGGGCTTTACTTATTATAGTAATTTTAAGCTTTTGTCTTGTATATTGCCTATAAATGTAATTTATATATGTATACGCAGCACCTAAGCCTTGTTTTAAAATAATGAATCACTTGTAAATCTGTTGGCGTTTCATAAAACAAAATATTACAATAAAGCACTGGTTTCACAACACAAGTAGCAGTTACAAGACAAACGAGCGTACGGTTCACCTGGTGTTAAGTGATCACCGCCGCCCACAATCTCTTGCAACACCATAGGAATCACAGGAGCGTTTCCGGCCTTTAAGAAAGGAGTATGCGCTTTTTTTGAAGGTACCCATGTCGTATCGTCACGGAAACACCGCACAAGGAACCTCATTCCACAGCTTTGTAGTACGTGGAAGAAAGCTCCTTGAAAACTGCACTGTGGAGGACCGCTACACATCCAGATGGTGGGGATCTAGGAAGAACTACATCACTTAGATGATGTCCTATAATCATATTTCGAGGAAGACTGCTATGGCAAACGAAACCTACCATTGGAATAGTTATAGCTGTGAAAATGTCCTTTGCTAAGCTCTAGTCTATCGCTGTACCAAAATTTCATCAAAAAAAGCTCTGGCGTAAAGCGTAACAAACAGACTTACATTCACATTTATAATATTAGTAGGGATAATATATTTGGGTAATTATATTTAAATGACATTGTAGCTTGTAATTATTTGTGAAATTAATTTATCTTTTTATATTGACATTTTAGCGTATATGACTTTAATTAATGAAAGTTGATAACTTAGATTAAGGATTGGTCTCCGCTGCGCTCCACCTAGATACCACATTACCTAAGAACAATAGCTTTTTGATTACGGCAACTATTAGATGCTTGTGTGCTACTCAATGGCACCTTTCAAACTATGTAACATACGCTGCGTGATAATTTACATTAAAATTAATAAAATATAAAATACTCACTGATGATACGTGATCCCAATGTCTTTCTTATTTCTTGTATTATTATTTTATCAAAGTTTTACTACGCAACCCGGCATTTTAGTTTCAATTCTTAGCAAAGTTTAACCGAACATGTCGCACGTCAACGCCACACATTGTTCGAGACTGGCTCGAGTAAGCCCACTCGGACGTAGTTTAGTTGCCGCACTTTGCGACTTCGCCTGCGGTATCTAGTTGGAGTGCATCGGAGACCAATCCTTAATCTTAGGTCGATAATTTAGATGTTAAGTTAATTAAGTTAAATATCATGTAACAATATATTTTATAATTCCCTGACGTAATTACGAGGAGAAATTCAGATAAAAATCAAGAGTTAACCATGTTAAAATACATGGTTAACAAAACGACTTAACTTTATTGTAAATTGAAAACGCACAATCGAATAAGACCCCGTCGTAAAGCTGCATGTATTCAATGAAATAACAATAAACCAACATACCCTCGTAAACTGAAGTTCGTTCATGTTTCTGTTGAATTGTTTATGATTTTATTTAGTCTTCATAGACGGAGAGATAGTAATAATAAGTTGTTTGTGGTCAAGCGTGGACACTGAACAGTTTTTGTATTTGAGATTTTAGTCTGAGAGCTATAGAGTTTACTCAGACTTTACTTAAGTAAAACTTAGCTGGGTGTAAGCTTGGTTTCGTGTAAGCCTCCCACTGGTAATCTTATTAGTATAGATACGGCGCAATTAGTCAATTAGCTTTTGTTATTTAAAGTATTTAGTCCTACGGTATATTGCTATGGGGCAATGCAGCCGATATTAATACCATCTTCATGCTGTAGAAGAGGGCTATTCGCGATATTTATAACCTAGGTAGGACCTAGAAGAAAAGTCATATTTCACAGCATCATGACGTACGGCCTTTTACTGTGCTGTCATGCTGCTGACATTGATATAGTGTTTTCGCTGCAAAAGAGAGCTGTTGGTTCTATATAAAAACTTGGTTATAGACAGTCACTCAAAGAAAACTTTAAAGAAATAAATGTTATGACTGTTGACTGTCAGTATATTTTTAAAATTTAATAATCATTCACATAAAAAGTCACATTCACATAAAACCTTTTTTGCTCAAAAGTGATTTTCATTTTTATAACACTAGAAATAAGGGATAGCTTGTAATTAATTCTAGTAGGCTTCATAAGATACATAATTGGTTTAAGGATAAATGTATACACTTTTATAATAGTCCCAACCACTGTTCAGGCATTATCTAAAAATAAATTAAAATGTTTTATTAAAAAATGGCTCTGTCGTAAATCCTACTACTCCACTGCTGAATATCTAAGTGATCGGACAACCTGGGACTAGATTATGATTATTTTATACTAATAACAATGACATACATTTTATTTAAAAGAGCTCAAAAAAAGAATGCTGGGAGAGTTTCCTGCACCAATTCTTCTCTCTCAAAGCGCCATTTGTTTCCGAAGCGGTAGTAGTATCTAGTATATTAGAAATAACATCAAAAAGAATTCTAAAGGAATCAATTTAGAGAAAATAAATGTCTTTAATGCCTTTTAGTAATAGTAATGTTATTTAGGGAATACTGCGCTGTACTACTTTTCACTAAGGCTCATTACTCTATCGTTTAAGATCAGATGAACAAGTTGTTTGCCTCTCAACACTTTTTATAACAAAAAAATATCTGCTTGTATTTGTAGGCAGTAAATATTCACGTATAGATTGAAAAATCTACAAAGCACGTTTGAGTTCTCCTCCTTAGTTGGTTCGTTCATGACCCTCTAACGACATAATACGATTACACATACTTATGAAACCCTGCATGTTCATAATCCTCTATAAATGCTGAGTAATATGCTGTACATCGCATTCCATTGCAGACAGCTATAGTGATTGAAAGAGACAAGATGGTGTATAATTTTAAAGTGTTTAAAAAGTGTTCTCCTAATGGCAAAATAACTCTTTACATGCCAAAGCGGGACTTTGTCGATCATATCTCTTTCGTAGAACCCATAGGTTAGTATCTTCTTCAAAGAATCCGTGTGTTTTATTTTATGAAATATTTTCTTTTTATGTTAGAAGTTATACTTCTTTAGGCGCGTTATGAGATAATGATGAGAGTGAAATTTTAAGATGCGCGCGCATCACTGTAACACAAAAGTAACAGGGTGAAGTTGGTTCCTAAAATTTGTGACATTCGTTATTTTCTTTTTGGTTTCTTCGTCCATTATTAGTACAGGCAAGGGGTTCAAGCCCATACAGCCGTATTCGTTATATAATTAATTGTCAAAGGCATTTTTGCAAGATTTTTACAATATTGTCCTTTCTACAAACGAGTAGCAGGAGGAATAAATAATTAATTTTAAGGATTTTTTCTTTGTTACGCCAAAGAAGTATTAATTCTTGTGTGCAAACATAAGTACACACACACTTTTTTAACTGTTATATTACCAAAACGTGATAAATCGACGATCAAGTCATCTTCGACCGATTTGATTCTTTGACGTTTCGTAGAGATGTGGGTTGTATTTGCATCTTCAACAGCATTTATCACGGGGAGTGCTCAGTGAAGCTGTTCGGGTTGATTCCAGTGGCCGAATCCCACCACCTGATATTACTTCAGAGAGTTATGGATGAGGTGACCATATACCATCAGATATGTTTGCAAGTGCTCCTTTTTTATAAAAAAAATATGTATCAAATTCCGTATAGGGTCCTTTCTGTAATCAATATTAATAATTGTCATGATTTTATCCTAAATCATCATTAGATTTGAATACTTCTCCTTAGTTTATTGTCATAATCGTGGAGCGACTGAAGTTATTAACGAGTAGTTGAAAGCCCACAAATACCGATCGATATTTACAGCTAATTCATATAACAACACGAGCATATTAATTCGATGGTAACTGAGCTACTGACATAGAATCTTATATTTTTGGGTTTATCATGAATCCAAGTGCTATAAGTAATAGACAGGATATATCATTCACCACATAGATTAAGATGTTGTCACTTTTTATCATTTAGAAAATAAAAGAAAAACGAAAATGTATCAATTTAATGTCGACACACAATATAAAAATAGAAGAGAGAAATTGAGAGAGAATGGCACTGAGTGTCCGAAAGACTAATACATGGCTAAGTGAGAAAAGCCAAGTCACATATTTTCTCCTCACAAAGGTCTTAAAGAAGTAGGTTGACCCTGTATTACAGATTACCAGGACCTCACCACGAGATATAAGGATGACAATGATTAAAATTGTATACATCTGTACTAGTAGCTAGAAGAGCATTAATAACAATAGTGTAGAATATCGTGCAATGCATACCGTAAGCCTGAAGTGGCAGTAGGCTGGTAATGTTACTGTTAAAGATGGTTTCTGGTGCGAGACGTTTCTATAATGGCAACCTCACGCGCCTAAGAAGACAGGAAATTCTCTGGAAAAAGGACATAGAACAGGTGACCGGGAAATCTTGATATTATAGCTGACGATAGAATTATATGATGGGGCAACATAAAGAAGGCTAACATCAATGATATTTGCTGAAAATAACTGGAAAAAAAGAAGAATCTTTTATAAATGTCTGCCGTACTATTAGTGCACGACGCGGACGATACAACTACTGCAACAGATGGAATTAATTGAAAATATGCTGGAAAATAACAAAAATCAAGTTGAAAACATTCTTTACTTCACCCATTTAAACTCATATTTCCAACACATTGTGATTCTTCTCTCCACTGAAGAATCGGCCCACGCTGTACCCAAGACCGATTAAAACCCTGCTTCAACCAATTCGACACTTGTTTCGCCTCTAGACGAGGTCTCCTTAGGAGATGTTGACCCTATCGTGTAGGCTAACAAATCTTTAATTTTTGTTTATGAAAATAAGGGACGAGACGAGCAGGACATTCAGCTGACGGTAATTGATACGTCCTGCCCATTACAATCCAGCGGCGCTCAAGATTATTGAAAAACCCAAAAATTCTGAGTGGCACTAAAATTGCGCTTGTCATCTTGAGACATAAGATGTCAAGTCTCATTTGCCCAGTAATTACACTAGCTACAGCGCCGTTCAGACCGAAACACGGTAATGCTTGCACATTACTGCTTCACGGCAGAAAAACCATTAAACTCTTGCCGGCATCCTGTGCAAAGGAGCATCCCATTGGTAAATGTATTTTATGATAAATTTATATTTTTGTACGGTACGGTAATGTTTATACATTACTGCTTCACGGCAGAAATAGGCGCCGTTGTGGTACCCATAATCTAGTCGGCATCCTGTGCAAAGGAGCCTCCCACTGGAGAATGAACTGAATTAATTGTTTAGATGAATCTTAATCTCGCTGCGACTGCCGAAGACGGCAAGCGTCGCAAATATGTTGGTCTCAGTGAGTCATACATCTTTGTGCCGTTTGGTGTCGAGAAACTTGGCCCGTGAGGCCCAGAGGTGCGGAGAATGTTCAAAATACTATCTTCACGCCTCAATAAGGCTGATGGAAGACCAAGCGCTGGCAGCTATCTCGGTCAACGGATCAGCCTAGCTATCCAACGGGGAAATGCTGCCAGTATTCTTGGTACGCTTCCACGTAATGATAGTTTTAATTTTATGTAGTCATAGTATTGTAAATATTGTTATAAGATTTGTTTTGTTTGAATAAATATATTTTAAACTCTTAATAATTAGATAACCTCTTTATTCTTCTTTATAAATTATTCTTATTTATTCTTACTACCCATGTAGCCGAATGGTTAGTGACCCTGACTACTAAGCTAGAGGTCCCGGATTCGAATCCCGGTAGCTGCATTAATTTATATGATGAATATTAATGTTTGTTTCCAAGTCATGGATGATAAACATGTATTTATGTATGTTTATGTAAGTATAATATATTAAATATATCATTGTCTTGCACCCATAGTACAGGCTATGCGTAGTAAAAAGATAATATGTGTGTAAAAATGTGTCAATATTATATATATATAGGTATATTTAATCAGAGTAATAGAACTTCAAAGATTAATAGCAATGCAGTGTGCATTTAGTGCAGTAAGCTTTCTTATAAAAATTTTATAGAATTTTCCAAGTTCTCACGGCTAGGCCAATCAATGTGTACATCAAACCAACCTGATTCTTCATTGTCGAAGCACACAATGCGGTTACCATCCCACTGCAACAGCTGTAGCTATCCATCATGCTCCACGTTCTCCAAGACCGAGACTGATGTGTTTCTTGCCTCAGCTGATACGACTTTAATAGCCTCCATAAACGATGTTTGTTCCCTCAACTTTGTTTTAAAGTACACTTCGAATTAATCACGTTCGCTCCAAATTATGGAGTTTGTTTGAAAGTGTGTTTTGTAGATTGGATGCGTGTTGTATTTGTGTTTTTGATTATTTTATCAGCATGTGTATATTTTTATAAATATCCACTTACATACATACATACACTCACGCCTAGTTCCCGTCGCGGTAGGCAGAGACAATAGAATGCCATTTGCTTCAATCCTTACAAACCTCACGCGCTTCCTCTATATTCATTACTCTTTTCATACGTGCTCGCCGGTTGCGGGTGCTTCGGAACTCTCCTTTTCTCACAACGTCCCCAATTTGGTCGACGAATGTTCTACGAGGTCTCCCGCGACCGACTTGCCCACACACACTTGCCTTATATATTTGATGCGTCATTCTTTCTTCACGCATTCGCTCCACGTGCCCAAACTATTAAATATCAACTATTTTATTAAATATCAACTTATAACTAACAAATAACACTCTATATCAATCAATATATATGTACGAAGAAATATACGGAGACCACGCCAAACTTTCGCGGGTTAAATAGAATTAAATAGGTACCAGCGTAAGGGAATCGATATCATTGAAGAATAATCCTTTAAGGCGACACTAAATGCCAGCGACCTTGAGCGATATGAGTTCACGCCTGCCGGCCCACCATCTATGTAACAAAGCCAATATTTTCAAAATTCTTGGGTGGAAAACAGTTTGAACAACTTTTCTGAGAGAAATACCAAAAAATGCGTCACGCCATGCCAAAAAATTTGTTTGACTTCAAAGAAAAGTGTTAGTTCAAAAAGTCTCGGCAGTGTTAACTATAACCAACAGCAAGCATTAGCAACCTACAAATAATACTTAAAGATATGTGTAACAGGATTAAGTAGTGTTCATAGTTCGAAATGCTATACTTTCACCACAAAACTTGTCTAAAAACATCATATTTGCGTGTTTTCTGCTTACTCTTCGCCTTAAGAGAATCAATACTGAAAACACTAGTAGGTGTTTTCCTAACCCTATAGTCCGCATTACCATATATCTATGGCAATCAAAGTAAATAACCGCATCTCCCTGATTTCTGCATCTCTTTCGGACAATTCAAACAGTACGTATTCGTAGATTAGGTGTTGGCTCATCCTATTAACGGACAGCTTCCTTTTTTTGATGGGTTTCTTGCCACTTCTTCTCTAACACTTTTCGGTAGGTGGCGACTGATTAAAAGAAAAACCTTTGACATTCATAAGTGTAATTGCCTTGACCTATATTATTCATCTAAGTAATTTGATTTGATTAGTAATAACATGTTTCCAACAGATGGCATAGTTGTGGTAGACGAAGAATATGTGCGTGGCAGGAAGGTGTACGCGCAGGTGGTGTGTACCTTCAGGTACGGCCGTGAGGAGGATGAGGTCATGGGAGTCAACTTCTACAAGGAGTTGTATCTTGCTTCGGAGCAGATCTACCCTGCGCCGGAAAAACGACCTTACGAACTGACACGAACTCAGGTGATTCTATATTTTTTTATGACAATAAGGGACGAGACGAGCAGGACAGCCGAAGGTAATTAACTGAACTACCCATTACAATACAGTGTCGCTAATGATTCTTGAAAAACAAGATGTTAAGTTTCATTTGCCCAGTAATTTCACTAGCTACGGTGCCCTTCAGACCAATACACAGTAATGCTTACACATTACTGCTTCACGGCAGAAATAGGCGCCGTTCTGGTACCTATAATCTAACCGGCATTCTTTGCAAAGGCGCCACTGGTATAAATTTAGTTGTCTGTGGCATCAAAAAACTGTGCTTTTTTTGGTATTAAGTATGAATTTATATTATTGACAGTGATATAAATGACAGATAAAAGTAGAGGAGTAGAAAAAAGATTTTTAATAGTAAGTATTTCTTTCCTAGGTAGGTGTCACGGATTTGCAAGTGTTGTATAGAATCACGTAATCAGTAGGCAAAAAATAAATAAAAGTGTAGATTTTACAGGTCGCTGGTATTATGCTCGATTAACCAAACTAACAACTTAGTAGAACATCTTCCCCACTAGCTTTGAATTAAGCAGGCTTAGTACTAACTTATAGATATGTTTTAATTATTAAATTGGTTTGATTTTTTAACTAAGAAGTAACCCTGACTGCTCTGCCAACGATCACTACGTGAGAATCCCTACAATACCTCACCGCCTAGTAGGGTTGTCAGCCGTACTCTATAATAGAGTATTGCACTCTATACCTTGTAGGCATACTTTATAATCTATAACACAGATAGAGTATATTAAATTACAAATTACTCTTATTTTCGCAATTCTTTTAAAAACTAAGTAAAATTGTTATGTGCTGCAAAAAGAATCTTTTATAAAATATAAAATAAATTAAACCTACTCTTCTTTAGAAGTCCGTACTATATTCAAATCATATCCGATTTAGATCTTTATTCAAATCATATGATTTAACCAATATTTTCTTAGAGCCTACTAGAGTAACCGGCACCTCCAAAAGCTTTATTGATAACATATTTACCAATTATAAACCCATTTCTCAGGTTGAATGAGTTCAGACCACTTTGGTCAGTTAGCCTCTCTTAATATTGAGATCAATAAATGTACTAAAATTAAAAAGTTTACGTTTGTTCCTGTAAATAATAGGCGAATGGAGAAATATAGAGGTGATGTGTCAGTAAAACTCTCAAATTTGGATTTATTCAAATGCAATATTTATCCCAGTGAAATGTATAATATTTACCTCTTCACAATTGTATCACCCATTTATCGCGCAGATGTTCTATCTCACGGACTAGTAAAAAAATAAGGACTCCGTGTCACGTTACATAACAGTGTACATACATACCAAAACAAGCCGTGTAAACGTGTAAATACATAGCCCCACGTACACACTTACACTACTACAGGCCGATAGGCGGCCATTATGAGAATTGTCATCGTCTGTGACAGATCAGTTTGCGTCTCAATAAAATATTTTAAAAATGCCGTCGTGCGATGTGAAAAAGTTTAAAAACGATACTATATAAGAATTTGTGGCCATATATGATTAAGGGAGAAAAGATTGTGTAATTAGTATCCCCCGTAGCCGCACACACACTAGCATAAAGGTGCTTCACTTGCTAATATCACGGCGCGGAGTTCTACCTATGATTTTTACTGTAATAAACTTAGTGGTCTAATGCAAATCACAGCGAACTCCAGAGCAAAATATAACAGTATAAAAGAAACTCTACACAATTATCTTTCATTTCCTCAATAAATCGAGTTTGAGCTGTATTTAATATAAGCTGTTGTTGTTAAATAATTAATCCTTATTACCGCCTACCGCAGTCTATTATCAAGCCGCGCTTCCTATCCGCTGTGCTCATCTTACCGCGGACTCGACTTGGCTAAATCTTAATGAGATTATCATTTGGTTTTTAAGGCGAACGGTAATCTTATTTAAGCTTTTCTAATTGTATTGCATCGAAAGTTTTATGGCTTATGCAAACTTTTGTGGGATTTGGAACAGGGTTTTCTTTCTTCCTGGTGCTAACATTATAATTACCCACAAATAAAATTTGAAAACAAAATTTTATGAACGATACGGGACTCGAACTTAAGACCTCTTGCGTTCCGTGCGAGTGCTCTGCCAACTGAGCTAACCGTTCGACTGACGTATTGTTATAAAATGTTGCATGCTTTGTTCAGCTCTCAGGTTGTGGTTTCATAGCTCAGTTGGCAGACCACTCGTACGGCACGCGAGAGTTCGTGGGTTCGAGTCCCGCATCGTTGATAAAATTTTGTTTTCAAATTTTATTTCTTCCTGGTGTTAACATTTTAACCGTCACAGTTGTTATACATAAATTACATTATGAAAATTATATTGAGAGGCAACAGTTAAAACGTATTTTTTTTTAAATATTTCTCTTAGTTATTCTTTACACACTAGCCCAGTTCAGCTGCACACAGATGGCATTAATATCGGCAATTGGAATAACACTAAGCATTTTGTAAATATCTTAATAAGAAAAACGACTTAAATCACCCCCAATGGGGATAAATACCGACTAGTTTCCAATCAATTGAAAGTCCCACTCTCTCTAATGATTATTAATTAATAACGTCTCATGACAGTTTCGTTGATTTAAATCATAAATCTTTCTATCATTATGTAATGATGTTTGTTCAATGCTTTGTAGTTTCTTGAGCGGACAAAATCTGCCAATTAACCCTCTTCAAAGAGAATGGGATAAATCAAAGATGAAAGGGCACAAGGGTATTTCAGAATAAGATTTTTATCTTATATAATTTTAGTGTTGTTTACTACTCGATTCTTATAAGAATTGTATCAACAGATTTAGTTTTTTATCGTCATATTAATTACTAATGTGCATATTTTTCCATTTATTTACTTTTTAAAGTAACAATATTTATTTTTTCGCGCACACCGTTACCAGTGGGAGGCTCCTTTGCACAGGAAGCTGGCTAGACTATGGGTACCACAACGGCGCTTATTTCTGCCGTGAAGCAGAATTGTGTAAACACTACTGTGTTTCGGTCTGAAGGGCGGCGTAGCTAGTGAAATTACTGGGCAAATGAGGCTTAACATCTTGTGTCTCAAGGTGACGAGCGCAATTGTAGTGCCGCCAAGCCTCTTGTGACTAATATATCTACTGAACCACAATGGACAAGAATTAAATAAATTTCATGATGTTATTTCAATATATGTTCAAGTACAAAAAATTTCTCTTACTGTAAAATAAAATAATGATATTTAATTACTCTTTGTTTAACTAAATTATGCAGTTCTTTTCATCGGTTGTCATACATTCTTTATAACAACATTGTTTTTTCTGCAAACATAAAATAGCACGAGGAATCATTTTTGTTTTATTACGTTAAAGAAGAATAATTTCTTGCATGCCTACATAAGTACACACACATTTTTTTATTTTGCTTACAACAAGTTTCGTGTAGTTAACGTTTTGTTTAGGTAAAACAATAAATTCAGTAACACACAAGACTTCTGTCGTACATAGGGTTGCCTACTTTTTTTTCAAGAAATAAAGTATATTCAGATCTGTGAAGTATTTTAGAAAAATGAACAGTATTTTATTTATTTATTGTTTTAATAACATATTTTTTTGAACTTCTCGCACAACTTACTAATTTAATCTTATTTAAAAACTTCATACGCCTCACCACAATTATAACTAAAATTAAAATAAATGAGGTAATTCACGGTCCATGTAAAAAAAGGTTATATGTCCTGAGAATGAAAACGAGAACGCGTACACTCGCATGTCTGTCACTGACAGTCTTGAATATTTGACATTGACAGTTTCGTTCAGAGTACTAGTAGATAGTGAACTACGGACTAAAATTTAGATACCATGATGCCTGGTCATTTAGAATACAGTTTGTAGAGAAATAAATATTAAAATAATAATAGATACTTAACAAATAGAGATGTATTATAATAGTATGAATATATTTTTACTAGTGGAAAATTTTTGTATTTCTCATACAAAATAAATCCTGCGTGGCGCTGTATATTAATGGACAGGGCAGTATTATTGACCATCAAGTGAAAATCTTGCTCTTCTCGTCATTTTTATCAAAAAAAAATTGAAAGTCAATTACTTCATGACCCTTTACACTTCCCTCATACTTTTTATAAATAGGTAAAAAGAATTTGAATGTATCCCCATAACATACATAATAGCTTTAAGGGTAAATGTATACACTTCTATAATAAAGTCCCAGCCACTGTTCAGGCATTATCTATAAATAAATATAAATCTTTAAAAAAAAAATGGCTCTGTCGTAAATCCTATTACTCCACTGCTGAATATCTAAATAATCGGACAGCCTGGGACTAGATTGTGATTATTTTATAGCGATAGAAATGACTGTACAATATTGTATATTTTTATTGAAAAGAGCGCAAAAAAAGAATGTTGGGAGAGTTTTTTGCGCAGCTTCTTCTCTCTCAGAGCGCCATTTGTTTCCGAAGCGTCAGTAGTATCTAGTAGTTATTAGCAATGACATCAAAAAGAATTCTAAAGGAATCAATTTTGAGAAAAAAATAAGTGCCTTTTAACAAGAAATGAACATACTTCTTGGTTCTTAAAGGAGCGTTTGGTGAAGAAACTGGGAGATATGGCGCTGCCATTCCGTCTATCAGTGCCAGCTGGATCCCCTGGCTCTGTGACCTTGCAGCCAGGTCTTGAAGATGAAGGAGAACCATGCGGCGTGCATTATTACATAAAACTGTTTGTTGGAGAAACTGAAATAGATCGATCCCATCGCAGGTTCGTATACTTATAACATTTACTCTTAGATAATTATTTATACGTCTAGATGAGCTCATAGCTATCGAGCTCTCTTGCTGATAAGCGACCGATGAAAACAGGCCAGGTTTATAACTATATTGTGTTTTTTTTCTGTAGAGGAGGAAAATAAATTTACGTATTGAAGACCCCGAAACGGGGTCCATATGTTGAGGTCAGTTAACACCCCCTACCGACTAAAAACCTCCTCTGTGCTGATAGCCCTAAAGGCTCTTACAGCGAAGCCGGACGGGGCGAAGTTCACTGGCGCGGGGCGTCTTGGAAGGAGACTCGAATCTAGTGAGCAGGCGGCTCACTAAGCTGGATGGAGAGAGAATTCCACCTTCGCACGACACGCCACAAGTTAGGATATCATCCTCACCATCTGGATGTGAGGCGGTCCTCCACAGTGCGGTTTTCAAGGAGTTTTCTTCCACTTACTACAAAGCTGTGGAATGAGCTTCCTTGTACGGTGTTTCCGGGACGATACGACACGGGTACCTTCAAAAAAAGCGCGTACACCTTCCTTAAAGGCCGGCAACGCTCCTGTGATTCCTCTGGTGTTGCAAGAGATTGTGGGCGGCGGTGATCACTTAACAACAGGTGACCCGTACGCTCGTTTGTCCTCCTATTCCATAAAAAAAAAAAAGAAAAGACCACTAACAATCTAATATATCTGTTAGTCCAATGGACTCTAGGTTTGAAGAAATTATTAAGTATTTGTGAATTTATTTATTGTGCGTGACAAGCTACGTCTAACGGCCGTTCCCAATACAGATTGAGATAAATAACTACCTTCTACTGTCAGTAATTAGCTTTCAATAACCTGAAGCTGTCCCAATATACCCGATAAGTCATTCTTATCGCCCTATATTATAACGCGTGAATTGCAATCTCCATACAAACTTCTAACGCTGGTAAGCTATACGTCGTCCCATTAACAGACACCGTGTACGGATAAGGTGAGTTACCTTCGATAAGTTTATTAGGACAGAAAAGTCAACGATAGTTACTATTTTCATCTCAAGTAATAGATAGACTGAATATTGGGAACGGCTTTTAGTGAGTGAAATGGATTTAGCGAGTGAAATGTATATAGCTTTTATAGTTAGTGAGTCTTACGGCCATTCCCAATATTCAGTCTATCTTAAATAATCTATACGTGTAGATAGAGTCTCTTGCTGATGGACAACAGATAAAAACAGGCCAGGAATATTAGATTAGTGTGCGTGACAACGTATGTCTTACACTCGCGATTTGTATCACACAATGTGTGTAAGTGTCCTTGAATTGCTCAAAATAGAGGTTATTTTTCAATCCTATTTTTTTCGACGTTTTAACAGCTGTCATAGTCTATCTAGACGTATATATGATCATAGGGGAAGTAATTGATTTAACGGGATTAATTTCTAGGAGCACTGTGGCGTTGGGAATCAGGAAAGTGCAGTACGCACCTAACAAACCAGGACCTCAACCCTGCACAGTTGTCAGGAAAGATTTTGTGCTCTCTCCAGGGCAGTTGGAGCTTGAGCTTACCTTGGATAAGCAGGTGACACAAATTTCTTATTTACTATCGATTTTAATATCTATATATATAAAAATGAATTGCTGTTCGTTAGTCTCGCTAAAACTCGAGAACGGCTGGACCGATGGGGCTAATTTTGGTCTTGAATTATTAGTGGAAGTCCAGAGAAGGGTTAAAAGGTGAATAAATAGGAAAATGCTCGGAATTAATTAATAAAAACAACAAATTTGTTTTCCCTTTGATATGTCCCCCGTCGCGTCGTTCAGAAATCAAATTGAAAGAATAGTTTCAAATTAATAACTAATTAGATTTTTTTCATTTCTTTCAACTATCTCTGAAGGTGAAAAATGAACTTAAACTTAATTTTAGGTACTACAGCTGGTAGATTAACTCTCTATCAGATTATTTTTATGTAGATTGATGAATCTTAAGTTTTGTCACAAATTAAATTTCGCAACTATAATATTTGACATTTGACAACCAAGTATATCAATTATATATTCAAGTTGGACATATTTTCTATGAGAGAATTTGTTGACGCACGGTTTGGCAGTTTTGCTGTAAAACAATTTCATTATGTCATAAAAAAACATTATTTTATATATTATATACAGAACAAAGTCTGTTGGGTCAGCTGGTCTTGAATAAATATAGAGAAGTGAATTGTGAAAATTAAATATATGTAGGTAGATTGTGATTTTTATGTCAGTTAGTATCAGCTGGATATGGAGCTTAGGTCTAAACCTAACTATATCTATAGGTCCTAACTATATGGCAATGTGCACAGCACATCATGGTATGAACAATGATATACTTTACGAATCTTACTATTATAAATGGTGGTTCATTGTCTATTCGGAATATAAACTTTCCTTGTACCCGTTAAAATAAACTTGAGGCGTCCCAGAGGTTTTATTGACATACTACCTGCTGCCCGCGGCGTCGTTCGCTTGTACGCATAAAATATGTGGCCTATACATAGAACTAATAAAAACGTCATTTTTCGCGATGAACAAAAGAAAGATTGATATCATCTTAAAGATTTATATTTCGTCTGTCTTAATAGGATTAGATAAAATAGTTATTGTGTAGTTGAGGTGTCGTGTGCAAGTAGTTGAAGTAGAAGAGCGAATGAATGAATGTTGTATTTGACAGATAGATGAAGTATGAAGTATGTATGATTGACAGAGGAGGTAAATGGTAATATTAGAGTAATTGTTTGATAGGTTAAGTGTATGGCTCGATATAATAATAAAATTTAATTTAATCCAGTCGACGATAGGAAATCTGGCGGCGACAGTCATCCCTATTTACTTAACTGCTTGCCCGAGGATATTAGAAACGAGTCTAACAAAATTAAATTTAAAAATATGCTAAAAAATATCTATGGGAAAGTATTTGTTGCTAAAATGTTTATTTCTTGTTACATTATAACCTAAAGCTATTAAATAATATAGTCTTACTACTACTGTACGATCCCCCAGTCAAACCGTCTAGACGGCTTTGGACGACAATGTATATATATATGTATATTTATCAAAATTTATATTATATTCTTAGTAAATATAAGTCAGCCCGACCTCTATTTAATATTCATTAACTACACAATACAAGAATTAAATCTATTCAGCAGTTTTTGCGTTTTGACCGGATATACATACAGACAAATAGACAAAAACTATATACAGTACTTTTTTGCATTCTGTTTTATTTGTAGACCACACAGGGAATATTCTTTGTACAGTTTTTGCTTTGTTATGATTTTATACGTGAATAGATTATATAAATAAGTAAAGTAAAGTATTCTTAATAATAATAACTAAAATATAATAATAATTAATAACTTGTGATGTTAGTTATATATTATAACTACAATTGACTAAATTTTATGAAGTTATTGCCCAAAAGAGAAATTTAATCGTAATCAAATGTTATTACATTCCTTTTTCGGCGACATCAAAACTAATTTTTTGCATTCTACATTATATATTACACAGAGTAAATATTCTTTTATAAAATATTCACAGTTTTAACTTTGTTACTATTTTATTATATAGATAGAAACATTTCTGAAACCAAAAAGAAGACAAATCTAATAATTACTGGGAGCAATTTTAATATATTTTATTCAAAGTTAATAACCCCTAAAATTTTTGGTCATCTTTCAGTCTAGTTGATGTGATGTGCGAGATTTAAAGGTTTTGATATTTTTTTTGTTTCTTTTATTTTTTCAGCTTTACATCCATGGCGAGACGTTGGCTATTAACATATGCGTTCGTAACCATAGCAATAAAGTTGTGAAGAAGATAAAAGCTTGCATCCTTCAGGCTGTCGACGTGGTTCTGTTCCAGAATGGCCAATACAGGAACGTTGTTTGCAGCCTTGAGACACAGTTAGTAATATATTTGGATTACTAGAATTAATTCGGGTTAAAATGCTAATTAATAATTTTAATAATTCTAAAAAAATTAAAAAACTGAAATTTGAAAGCTTTTATAATCTAGGTGGTAAATGAAAATAAAACTCATTAAAATTGATTAATAGTGGAAAACTCATGAAGGTCAAAATAGATGGGGAATCCATCTCCATTCAAAGCCAATCGTATATCGCACTAAAGCTGAGATCTATAGAGCCTTTGCTCAGATTATACTTAAGCATAATCTTCGATTTAGTTTTTATAGTCATTTGACAGCTGAAATTATGCTGATCTTAAACTAAGACAAAAGTCAAGTTCACGTTTTATCACACCCAGCTAAATTTTACGTAAGTAAAGTCTGAGCAAAGTCTGTCTCACTTCTCTCGTTGGTTTTCAAAGGTAGAATTACAATAAGGCGATAGAAAAAAAGCATAACTCAGCCGTCTCCATTAAATTTGGCCTTCACGTCCCCGGGGCGCAAAACGATCCTAGGCCCATGGGTGTCGTAAGATGCGACTAAGGGTTTTTTAGAAGTGGGAGAGTCACGCTGCCGTCTTATGACGTCAGCACAAGCGGGCCAGACTCATCCAGGTTAAGTGTGGTACACTCAAACAGAATACCGGCATGAAGTAGACGCCTAGTGCCGCTATGTTTCGCATTGGTTAGTGTCATGGGCCGGAGTCGAAGAATCCCTCCCCGAGCATTTTCACTCGGGCCGCCCGTCGTTGTCTGGGGAGGGCACAGAACCGGGTGAGTTCTGTTTTTGTTGAACGTCAGGAAGTGGAGCGGATCGGATGGCATTTTTCCAATCGTGCTTAGAACGTGTGCCCCTGAGTTGATGCCTGAGTTGACCTTGAATTTTTGTGGTGTTTTTGGAAGCATATTGCATAATGCTCATTTATTATCTAAAATAGGCTTATTGTTCTTGATTTTCCTACTTAGACCCCATGTTATTCTTATAAATTTTCATTATATAGAAATTTTATTTGTACCAAAATTTAAAGGAGATGCGGGATTCGAACCCGCACCTGTCCCCCGAGAGCTCTTACCAAGTAAGCCAACCTTCCACATTACCCATTTTCCGTAAATCTTGGTATGTTTGGATCCATCTACAGTATCTATTTTACAGTTGATAACCTGCTCAACCCCAATATATGCATATTAGGAAATTGACTTCAGATGTCGCTCTTTCAAATCTAATCTCATATAAATATTCATATTTCAGAGATGGGTGTCCACTGCAGCCAGGAGCCAGCATGCAGAAGGTGGTCCAGCTCCGTCCAGAACTAACCACGCTCCGTGATCGTCGTGGTCTTGCTCTGGACGCACAGCTTAAACGACAGGACTCTTCTCTAGCTTCAACCACGCTGTACGTATTTCAACTGTTGCATCTCTATATTATATTCTTAATTATGTTTAGTATGTACATATAAGTACATTAGCGAATTAGCTAGAAACTGTGATAATCATAATGTTAACACCAGGAACAAGCATAATGTTGTTATGCCTATTATTCGATTAAGTCGAGTTAGTAAGTCTTACCAAATTCAAAATAATTTTTAAAAAACATTTGAGCGGTAAAGGTTACTATAGCATAATGCCTTTCTTAATGATACCACAAATTGGGAGTGGAACAGCTGTATAAAACAAATTTTAAATAAATTTTATATAAATAAATTTGATTGCTGAATTTCGTGCGCCTGTTCTTCCCAGGTCTGAGACAATAACCAGATCATTATTATTTTATATCAATAACAATGATGGTACAATCTTAAGTCTTCGTTCTTTAAAGTCTTAATGAACGGATTTTAATGGTGATTACTTCATAGAGTTTAGTCCAACTTGAGAGATAGGATAGTTTTAATTTCGATTTGGCACCCATAATTAGTTTTATTTCCAATATTTGTTTTGTATATTTTCTATGAGAGAATTTATTGACGCACGGTTTGACAGTTCTGCTATGAAACAATTTCATTATAACAACAGGGAGCATATTAAAATATTATTGACAAATTCGTAAAAACAGTACTTTATTTATTATATACAGAACAACGTCTGTCGGGTCAGCAAGTATTGTATATTATATTAAAAAGAGTGCAAAAAAGAATGCTGGGAGAGTTTTTTGCGCCGCTTTTTCTCTCTCAGAGCGTGAAGAAAATTATGTGATGGGTGGAGTTATTCATCTAATGACCAATTGTATTTTTCAGTCTCCTAGAGCCTGAACAGCGCGACGCCTTTGGCATTATAGTAAGCTACAGCGCCAAGGTGAAGCTTTATCTCGGCGCTTTGAATGGAGAACTCAGTGCGGAGCTGCCTTTCATCTTGATGCATCCAAAGGTTACATATTTATTATAATTATTATTATCCTATACCCCCTTTATTCACTTATATTAAGTTGCTGATATGTTTAAAAAAAAAACGCATTCTAGCGCTCTACTAATCACAAGTCTGGCCACATATAGTATTGCTGTCATCTCTGGTCTGGCGCACCCCAGTATCACCTCGAACTATTTGACCGAAGCTGCTCGAATTGTAAGGGACTAAGTGCGTTGTGATTACTTGGAGTTTCTTATTATCAGTGTTCTGAAGAGCTGTTTGACCCGATTCCACCTTCGCGCGACACGCCACAAATTAGGATTTCATCCCATCATCTGGATGTGTGGCGTTCTTACACAGTGTGGTTAACAAGGATCTTTCTTCCACTTACGAACAAGCTGTGGAATGAGTTTTCTTGTGCAGTGTTTCCAGGACGATACGACATGGGTACCTTCAAAGAAACAGCGTACATTTTTTTGCTTTGCTCTTTTGTACTGGCAACGCTCCTGTGATTTCTTTGATGTTGCAAGAGAATGTAGGCGGCGGTTATCACTTGAGCATCAGGTGACACACAGTGTATTTAGACTTTGGTCATACTTTACTTACATAAAACTTAGCTGAGTGTAAGCTTAGCATAATCTTTGATTTCTTTTTATAATCGCTTGATAACTGAAATTATACTGAGCTAAAACTAAGACAGCTTAATGCAAAAGTCAAGTTCGCGTTTTATCACACTTAGCCAAGTTTTACGTAAGTAAAATCTGAGCAAAGTCTATTGCTTGTAACTAATTCTAGTAGGCTTCATAAGATACATAATAGCTTTAAGGGTAAATGTATACACTGCTATAATAAAGTCCCAGCCACTGTTCAGGCATTATCTATAAATAAATTTAAATGTTTTATAAAAAATGGCTCTGTCGTAAATCCTATTACTCCACTGCTGAATATCTAAATGATCGGACAGCCTGGGACTAGATTGTGATTATTTTATAGCGATAGAAATGACAGTACAATATTGTATATTTTTATTGAAAAGAGCGCAAAAAAAGAATGCTGGGAGAGTTTCTTGCGCCGCTTCTTTTCTCTCAGAGCGCCATTTGTTTCCGAAGCGGTAGTAGTGTCTAGTAGTTATTAGAAAGGACATCAAAAAGAATTCTAAAGGAATAAATTTTGAGAAAATAAATGCCTTTTTTTACAATTTATATAATGCAGCCTTAATGTATCTAAATATACTTAATACATTTTTTTTTCATAAAATTTACTTAATTTACCATATAATGTTATTATTATTAAGTAAATTATTTATTTTAATGAAAAATAAATATTTTGATTGTTTGACTAATTTTTCTGTATTTTCTGGACAGTAATAATGAGTATGCCAACAGGAAGGTAGAGGAAAGCTGATCCAGGCAGACAGCCAGGTGGATGTGGAGATGTTCCGCCAGGATACGGTACATCATCAGGAAAGCATTGACGTATACTAACTGAAGATAATAGTTAATAGGAAAAAGACGACTAAATACTCAATTAAACATTACGACTTTTTAACTGCAACTGATAACAATGTTTAATATTATTTATTAGAATTTAAAAACTATTTACTATGTAGTGAATTAATTATTCATGTTTATCATCAAAGTATGTAATAAAGTTATCTGTTGATATATTATAGATTTACAAGATATTGTAATGACATATTTTTATTTAGATGTGTAGATAATAATATAAAGTTTTGCATGAATAACATATTGTTTTATTCAGTAAAATCACAAATATGGTAATAATAATAATCCCATAGTGGTGTGGCAAACCCGCAACTTGGTGGCCCGTGCCACATTGGGAATTTAGACCGGCGGGGTCTATCGATGACGATATTAACACTTCGAACTAGACAATAACAATACAATGCACGTACGTAACTTGAACTGCTACTGACACTCGATGATCTTCCACCAGCTACAGGGATTCTCGCGTGGTCGATAGGATCTTGGAGATGATGCGCGCGCGGTTTTTTTTAACGGTTCGCGTTGACAGACGAGTGTAGACTCGCGGTGCCACGTCGGAGTGTGTGACATCTGACATACGTCAAGAACGTCGTGCATAACAGCTAGTTTTAGCTGCATGTTGTCATTGCACCAAATTCAAGTGCCAATCGTCGTTCATCCGTGGCGCGAAATATTAAATTGGAACGGAACAAGTGGAAATATTATGGTCTCATGTTACCTCTTTAGTTATTACTGTAATTCATTGAAAGATAGGCAACAATATTGTGATTCTTCTGGTACACCAGCAATCACAGTGCATAGCAGAAGAATTACGAATTTACCAGTGAGAGGTTACTTTGCTCTGGATGCCGACTAGAATATGGGTACCACTGGCGCCTTTGTATGCCGTGAAGCAGAAATGTGTAAGCATAATTGTGTCTCGGTCTGAAGGGCGTGGTTGTTATTGAAATTCTGGGCAAATGAGACTTATCGTCGTATGTCTCAAGGTGACGAGTGCAATTGTAATGCCGCTCAGAATTTTTGGGTTTTACAAGAATCTAGCGGCACTGCATTGTAATGGGCAGGGCATAACAATTACCAACAGCTGAAGGTCCTTCTCGTGTCAATTCTTGTTATTGTGATGACTTAACATCAGGTTCAAATTGCTAGGCTAAAAGATTATCTATTGTGTTCAGTTTAAATACAAGTTTTATTATTCGATATCCTTTTCAAACATGTTTCTATGCGCGAGTACCTAAATGTTTAATCAAATCCTTATAATCCCGAGACGCTTTAAGCTTTTTAATATTTCTATTAAATATAAAAATCTGTTGTTATTCAATAATTAATCCATTAAATCGCCTACCGTTTGTTATTATAATCAAGCACGGTATCCGATAAGTAGGGGTGAATGTGAACGAATTTATAAGATCGCTTATAGACTTACTACGGAATCTATTCATTGCTAATTCTTCTCTATAATATATGTTATTTTTTATGAATAACAAATTCACTTTATCTTAAATATTAAAATAACTATATCATTTCATAATTTCCATAATTTCACAAATGAAACTGAAAGCAACATTTTATGAACGATGCGAGCGCTCTTTCCAACTGAGCCAAACATAACAAATTGTTTAGCGACATCTCAAGTCAATTTCTTAATATGCAAATATTGGGGTTGAGTAGGTTATCAACTGTAAAGTAAATCCTTCACAGATGAAGCCACAACCAGAGAGTTGAACAAAGCATACAAGATTTTATAAACGATACGTCACTCAAACGGTTGGCTCAGTTGGAAAGAGTGCTCGTACGGAACGCGAGAGGTTGAGGGTTCGAGTCACGCATCGTTCATAAAATTTTGTTTTCAGTTTTATTTGTGTAATTAATGCCAGGTTATCCTTAAAATTGTATATATCCTGTAGTTATGTAAAGTTAGATTGTATTGATTAAGATGAATAATTCTTAACACGGTTTTTTGGTATAAAATTTGGCCTGAATGGGACTATATTATTGTATAGGTATAATTTTGTCTTTTGCATTTACTCACCTTTATTTACGCGCTCTCGGAGCGCCATTTGTTTCCTAGGCGGTGGTAGTGACATACCTAATTGACATCAAATGTAATTCAGAAACAGTGTTGAAAAACTACATTTATTGACTTTGATGATTTGAATTAACTGTAGTCAGAAAATGGATGAGGTTAGTCCAATTCTCCACAAAAATATTATACTTATCCAAAATTAACATAAGGTGAGAAAAAAGGAAAAAGGCTGAATATCTCCCAGCAAATGTTGATAAGAAAAAAAATTGCTACTCATAAATTGTAAAGCGTTATTTTTTTATCATTTTTTAAATGTTTTAAGTTAATTTGTGGTTTCAAATTTTTGATATTATGTGGAGGCCCCTTAATAAATCACTGATAAATAAAAGCAAGGGGGGGGGGGCAATGTACTTTTTGCCGATGCCTATATTATTTTTTGGGCGCTATGTAGAAAAAACATTTAATTAGAATTAGTAAATAGCTGGATTTCAGTCTCATGTTTTAATAGATGTGCTACCGCACACACACACACACTTACACTTTACACTACTAAGTACCGCACATTTTTAAGAAATAGAAATTAAACGTTGTATGTATATTTACGAGGGCGCACAACTTTTTAATAGTCAACCTTCATCTATCAAAAAGATTAAGTCGTTTAAAACATTTAATAACAGACTATAGTCTGACTCACGTTATGTTACAAAAACGATATTCAATAATATATTATTCCAAAGTTTTTATAAGAAACATGACTGAAATAGTTTGTTATATGACAGTGACCTGTAAAAGTCATTACAAATTTTGTGAAGAAGAATAAATACAAAAAACCTAGATAAAAATGAATTAAAACATGTAAAGAACGGCGGATAAATTATTACATCATATTATGTTCTCATATAAGTGACAGTATTATGTTTTTAAATAGAAATAAATATCCTTAAACCTATCCTAAGTCTAAATTTTCAAACTTAAATACATTTTAAATATTATAACGATTAATTAAAGCGAAACATAAAATTAAATGAAGATAAAGAGCCCTTTGATTAAGCGATGAAAACAAATGCAAACAATGTAAAAATTGTTCTGGAAAATATGAAATTCTTAGTATTTACTAATAATGTTCCTTTGAGCATAATATTTGCACTTGGCAGTGTACATTTAATTAATGCTTTGGATGAAAGAGAGGGAAAAGATATCTTTGTTCCCAGCGGTGGATTTACACTAGGGGCAGTTTGGGCGAGTGCCCAGGGCGGAAAATCTTGAAAGTGAAAAAAAAATTTTAGTCGTATCGAGATTGCTCAATATAATTAATGAATTCTGTTAAATAATAATTTTTTGTTTTATTGATAATTTAAGAAATTCAATTTATCCATTATTAGTAAATTATAATTTTGGCACGTTTAGTCAAAATTAATAATAAAAAAGATTTAATCAAATCATTTCCTTGGAGATTCGAATAATAATAGATTTTTTTTATTTTGTGGTATAATAGAAATTTAATAAGTATTTTATATTTTTACTTTAAGTAAAATTCCAGTATTGGGGCAGATTTTTTTCCGGTGCCCAGGGGTGGCATTAAGTTTAAATCCGGCCCTGTTTGTTCCAACATCCAAGTAAATCTTGTTACGTTTGCTTTGGTTATTGTATATAGTTTTAAAATATACCTTTTTAGATGTTACAAAAACGATATTCAATAATTGTAAAAAGGCATAAAAGGCATTTATTTTCTCAAAATAGATTTATGTTTCATGTCAGAAGATGTTCAGAAGAATACCTCCTTTCATCAAATGTTCACCTTTCGACGGCAAGGGTTCAAATAGTGCAACAATTCAATATACGATGCAAAACAAATAGGTTAATGTGGCTGTAAGAAAAGTAATGTACTTTGTATTACACAAATCTGATGTCTGTTTTAATAAATAAATATTAAAAATTGTCGTACCTAGGACGTAACTATAATGTTCTTAAGATTTTTTTTAGTGTGATTTTTGATACTACCGTTGCTTTATTGTTATATATTATGTCTTAGTCGTACCAGATAAACCATTTAAAATATACCTACCAAAGAAAATATTTTTTGACATTTCACGGAACCATTTCTGGTATTTGATCAAATCATTTAGGGAATTGACCAAATCTCTGTTTTTATCATATCCCTGCGACATATACATTTACCCTTAAAGCTATTATGTATCTTATGATGTACTAGATGCTACGGACTATAGCGAAAAGTTTTAAAAATTGTAATGTTTTCGAATAGTATTTTTTTGAAGTCGATGGTTTTTGTTAGTTTTTTTTATATTTTTAGTACAGTTACTAATTCGTCTAAATAATATGTGAACGAATAAGTATAAAACAGTGTCGACTTCCTAATCGTTCTGCTGATATGAGACTGCGCCGTTTTAAATGAAACAAATGAAGTCAGGGAAACGCCAGGATCTCACCAGAGGAGATCTACCTCGACAACAATGTCAAAAGAGACTTGCAAAAATAGATAGAATGCTTGCGTCATGTTACAATGGAGGGATGAACATGATGGATGGTTGTCAGTACCACATGGGAAGCACTAGCTTTCAAAGAATTATCAAAAAGCCCACTCGAAAGTTCTAACAAATTTTACTATACCGTCGAATTGAGAACCTCCTCATTTTTGAAGTCGGTAAAAATATCAAAGCACAGATCGGGATGATATAATTTATATCCCCTTTACTTGTTGTACTGGTTGTTTTGAATAAGAATTTCTGGATGGAGCTCCATTCCTTCAGTATTATATTCCAACGATCTTAATTACTGATAAGACGACATAACAGACAGATTTCAACATCGATAGTTCTTTCACTCATAAAATGAATGAAATTTAAATTTTGAAAGGGCCAAAATGTAATAAGTTGAGATATGGTTTGAAAAAATTGTCATATTTTTCTATTTCTTATTATTGAAAATTTCCCTAACTCACAATCTAGAAAACGAGATATCTTGTAAATTAAGATTTCACTATCTTAAAATTCACGATTAAAATGGGATATTGATTACTATAATCGATTAAATTGAATGAGTTAAAACAATTCAACCCAAAACCACTTGCACCAGATGATTGATTCAATAAATGTACCGAAAAAAATACACTAATTAACATTACATAAGTAGATGGCCATTTAATGCAGTAGTTTTTGTTTTTAAACACTGTGTTGTTAATCGGTCTATGCACTCGGTGAAGGCGTTTTGCGATAACTTAAACTCGGATTTATTAAGATCAATCAACAGATTACTCCAGTTTAAAAAATTCAAGAAGATAAAAAAATTAAAAAGAAATACAAATACAAATACTAGTAGATGGCCACTTGAGATAAGTGAAAAATTAGTAGATGGCCACTTTCTCACTAGTAGCCTACCCAGTTTCAATGCTATGTTCTGTGTTCTAAATAAAAATAAGCCTTATAGACTGCTTCATAAGAAATTTATTTAATTATTTTAAGTAAGTCTAGTCTTCAAAGTGTTTCATTTCAGGCACATTAAAGAGGTCTCGCGTTTTGCTTGTTTTCTGAGGCTCCTTTATGGTAGTGATGACGTTTTTCCACTCGTATTCACAAACGTCGGGCCGAACTGGCCATTTCCATAGCCGCCCCACTCTCACCATGGCAGAAATTGAAGCGACCAATGGAAGCGCCGTAATAACTTTTCCGGGATAAAACCTGCCGTCATAACGAACGATGACGAATTCGCCGTTCACTTTTTTCGGAGGGATAAGTTTGCTGTCACTATCATCCTCATCCGTTTCTTCATCGTCAATGTCGCTATCTGCCGATGAGACTTTAACACTTGAGTCAGAAGAATCAGAAGAATAACTCAGATGTCTTCTGGTTTTTTTGGCTTGGGTGTCTTGAAAGTTGCGGCGCTTTCGATCTTCTCCTTCCAATTTCTTCTGTTCCATCAATGCATCTTTTTCCGCCTTCTTCCGTTTCCTTTCGTTGGCTCGCTCTAACTTCTGCTTTGCGAGATTCTCCTTCTTTTCCATTTTCCGTTTCAAGTAGATCACATAATCTTCTCCAAAAGCTACGGTGGGCAATTTTTCCTTTGGCTTCCTTTTTGTATCCTTGCTCACTTCCGTCGGTACATAAAAAAAGTGCTTTTTAAAGGGACTAGGCACAGTGCTAGTAGATGAGGGTCCTGGTAGTTCATGTACAAGCTCCATGTCCGCAGTGGCTAAGTCGGAAATCGGTGCTGGAATGTTGAAGTCAGCTGTAAGTGGAGATGCTGTCCGATCCTCGTGCGTTAGATCACTATCTTCCTTTTGGGGGGCTTCTACTTCAGTTTTGGTACTGTGCCATAAGTTGAACAATGACTTATCAGTGGTGTCACCGGACCAATCACCAATTGTAGATTGAAATGCAATCAAGGTGTCAGCAGGTATTGATTCATTTAGAAAATGTAAGCCTCTCTTTAAGAACAAAATTTTTTTAGTGTTGTCCTTCTTCTCAATAGTTTTCCCAGGGATCGTAACTGCTTCGGTGTTCCAAGGAACAAGCCCACATTTGCGGAAACCATTCACTGGTATGGAAGGGGTTAAGCTTTCTTCCATCACCTCCTTAAGTAATTCGGCGAAGTCTTTCTTCTTTAAAGCGTGCCCCTCCTCGCTTTGAATTTTTTCAATCCGCTACATGTGCACTCGCTTCCTCCTAGCCTTCCTTTAAAGGTTTAAAAACGGCCACGTCAAGTGGTTGCAGCAAATGAGTAGCATTTGGAAAGAGGGGTATAAGTACGATGCCTTTCTCATGACAGAACTGGCTGCATTGGTAAGACAAATGCGATTTGTGTCCATCTACGAAGAGTATGACAGGTAACATGAGGATTTGAGAGGATAGCCAAGGGAAGAATATGTCAGCTATGAACTCAAAAAAAGCTTCACAGATCATCCAACCCGAGTCGGTTTTTCCCAGTCCCCACCCTGATGGAAAATTGTCGGAAATTTCAGCTGGAATTCGCTTGTAAGGGTATATAATTGTCGTAGGAGCAAAGGTGCCGGCAGCGTTTCCTGTAACAAGTACAGTCAAACACTCTTTGTCGTCAGCATTAACATGTTGGTAGACGTTTTTGTCTCCTTTTTTTGCGAGGACCTTGGGTGTTTTAGGTGCTAACATGAAAGCCGTCTCGTCACAGTTAAAGACTCTGTTGGGGTCAAGGAGAATGTCAGCCCAACTTTTTTCTTTTAATTTGTCTTCTTCTTTGTTGTCGAAAAGTTGGTTTCGAAACCATTCCCTTATTGCTTCTTTGTTGACGGCTGCTCTAGAAGACGTCAAGTTTTGCGAGGTTCTTGAGGCTATTCCTTTATTCCTCTTCATAAAAAGTTTTAAAAATGTTTTTCCTGGCTTATTATTCGCCTTAAAAAATTTGCAGTTTCGTTTTAAATCATTCAATTATTTCTGAATACTGAAGAGCAGCTGCTCGTGAGTAATGGGGAATTCAGACGCTGCAGATTCGTACACCCATTGGCATATTCTCTCCTCTTCTTCTTTTGTCAGCATAGTGGCTGGGCCCATCTTCCTTGCAAGAGGAGATTTCCCGGCAAATAAAGTGTATTTGCAAGAGTCTGCCGAGGGACTGCAAATTTCTTGGCGGCAGCACGTATCGGTGTGTCATGGAGTCTCACGTCGTTAACGGCTTGGGTCATGGCCTCTTCACTATAACTTAAAAACGCTTCTTTTTTTCCTGGCATCTAAAAAATAAAAAATATAGTTAGTACTTACCTAAAATGGAATACATGGACAGAATTAGTAATTGGCCGAAATAATATTCAGTAGTTGCCCACCCGGCTCATTACTGAAAATTAAAAATAAAACCCAAAAAATGTTAATGCATTTTAATTTTATTAACTTTTTAGGTTAGATAAAAAATAATGAAGCAAAATAAACTTGAAATAGAAAATACCTAGTAGTTGCCCGGACGGGCAACTATTATATTATTTTGACTAAGAGATGCTAGTAATGGGCCACCCCAACAAACTATAATGTAAGCAAAAATGCATTTTTAATTTTTAAAACAAATCTTGACTCAAACCCATTATAAGTCCTAAAACCAAATTATCCAAACAAAAAACATGATTTGCCATCAAAATCTTTCGAATGATTGACCTCTTTGCTTAATAAATTACACAAGAAATTACCTTGTTTTAATCTGACGACCACCGATTCAAAAGTCAAAATTCGCCATCTTGAATATCACGGTTACCAACATGACGGCGTCTATTTTTGTGTTGCCAGATGATCACACTAGCCTATAAGCTAACAATGCGTAAAAAATGTTATATAAAACTCTTGTTATAAGCGAAAGTTGTTTAGGGAAAGTGGCCAACTATTGATGCATGGCCGTCTACTAGCACCGCTACGTTAATGTCTTTAGTTAAAAAAAAATATATCAACTTAATATTACATACAAAGAAATCGATCGAAGAAAAAGTCGACTCTGAATCTCGTTCGGTATTTTTTATCTGTGCTGACAGTGACAGCTACAGAATTGTGTAGAATGTCAATTGTCAATCACTCGTTTGTTGTATCGATTGTTATTTGAGTGTTTCCCGTTGTTTTATTCATATTTTCCTTCTTTCTATTTGACTTCTGATAATGTTATACTTGTACGATCATTATCGTACAACAAAAAAACAATCGCGTTTCAAAAATCAGCTGTTTTAATATAGATTATTGCCCATATATTGCATAACCTCAACTTTACAAAACCTCCTATAACTCTGCTTTCAGATTGCCAAAAATCCTCAAATTCTCAGTGATGCTTTTTAAATTTATAAGCTATTTATTAACACCAATTTCATCCTTTTACATCTTGGCCCAATAACGTACGAAAGGGTATCCGTTTCCTATGAGTTATAACATAAGCTCTTATTAAACTTAAACAATTTCAATATTAAATAGTACAACTTAGATTAGTTTAAGTTATCTCTTCTGTCGGACATCCCGAGACGCATAGGTTTCTTTTATTTACAAGCCTGGAGTACAAACGAGCGCACGGAAATAAAGGGTGGGCAATCTATTGATTTAAATTTTAAGTACTGAGCCGTGATTTGAGCCCTTTGGATTATTTTCTGTGGGGAACCATTAACGATAAATGTAACGCAAATCATTCAGTGACAATTGAAGTGTTGAAACGTGAAATCGAAGTTGTCATTGAAGAGATTCAAGCCAAAACAATCGAAAATTACAGAAAAATTGGCTTGATCGGATGAGGTACTGCCGAGCCATTCGTGGTTGTCATATTATTGTGATATATGTGACATATAACAGATATTATTGTGTTTATTTAAAACAATAGAAATTTGAAAAAATAATCAGAAGTTTTTTGAAGTTATGCTTCTTAAGGCGCGTTATGAAAAAATTATGGGAGTGAAATTGTAAGATGCGCATCACTGTAACACAAAAGTAACAGAGTGAAAAAAAAAATTAAAAAAAAAATTGATGTTTACGACATTCGTTTTTTTTGGTTTCTTCGACCATTATTATGATAAGCAAAGGGTTCAAGCCCGTACATTCGTATTCGTTATTCAATAATTAATTGTCAAAGCCATCGTCGTAAGATTTTTACAATATTGTTCTTAGCACGAGGAATAAATAACTTTAAGGATTATTGCTTTGTTAGGCCAAAGAAGTATAACTTCTTGCGTGCATACATAAGTACAAACACACTTTTTTATAGCCAATTTAAATTTAAAACACTAGATGACCCTTCCTATACCTTTGTTGATCATTGCTGCCCAATCTTCCTTGCAACACTAGAAGAATAACATAAGCATTTCATGAAACAGAAGGCTTTTTGGTGTATTTTGATTAAATCAAGAAGAAATTTTTCTATTTTTTCTAGAAACCTCGATTGCGTTCACCCCTGTGCTGAAATGACAATAAAACCCTCTACAAGGCTTGACGCCATTATGAATCATTTGTGACATCCACCCAAACGACGCCTCCCTACTATTTTTATATTAGTTCATAGAATTATAGGCGTTCCTGCAAATAAGAATAAGGTTGAAAACAATTTGCAGATGTTGAATACACTTTTGGAGACGCTTCTAATTCTTAATGATTATCCCAATTACTGTAACGACAATGATAATGAATACATTCATGGAATTACTTTTCTTTTTATTTTAACATTATAATTATTATAATGCGTGTATCTTAAGTTGCTTGTTTTAATCTCATTTTGCGCCACTCCTCTCGTCTTCTGTTCGTGTTGTATTTTTTATTATTATTCAAGAACAGTGCGAGGCTTGATGGGCTTGGCATAGGATGACCAGATAGGTAGCCATTGAACTATTTGTATGATTTTGATGTCAAGCACGTCTCATTTACATAAGTTGTTTAACGGTGGGAGTTAAAACTACGATACGATCCTTAACATAGACAGATAGGTTATTTGGACTAAAGATTTATAATGAAAGGTTTTTGTGTTACAAATAAACTGTGATTAAACAGTTGCAATCTCCCAGAGGAGAAGCGACTTTGAGTAGTTCTCCGGAATGTGCCCAAAGAACTGAATACGGCGGACGTCCGTGCGGAGAGTTCTCTTGCATTGGGTGCCTTAGGTGCAAAAGTCATTGAGGCAGACCCCAAAAACGATGGCATAACGATCTGGATGCCTATAATAAGACCTGTGGGGATACCATGAACTTTTATTGCGATTCAATCGACAACCATAAATGAACTGCTTTGCTATTTCATACCACGACATTAGAGTTATCAAAATTAGGTTGACGTCAAATTAAGTCGGATATTGAATTGCAAACTGTTTTAGCTCTTACTTACATACAGTGATTACGTACAAATAAATGCTTTTCAGACAAAATGATACTCAAAGTCAAATTGCACGATAAAAATCGGATTCACATTTCCCATGATTGGGTTTTGATCGTAGTAAAGAAGCGGTATTCCGGTATATTCGATGATATATGGACTGTGCGACATTTGGGCGGAAGCAACTCGCTGTAGCCATCAGGATTTGCGCTTGTTAACTCATTGGATTACAGGCTTTGTAATATAAATGTCGTTGCCATATGAGTGTTAAATATATATTCAAAAATCATCGCATTTATTTTACTATATGCAAAAATATTTTGAAGTTATATTCTTCATTTCTCTGTGTTTTCAAAGTGTAAGACGTACAGTGTTTGTTTTATGTAAGAGAGGGCAAACAGATCAGATTTGCGTTGTTTTAAGTTAGGAATTTGAATTAATCTTGAAGGTCTTTAAGTCGTTTTGGGAAAACTGCAGCTGGTAAAATTGATCCCACATAGTAAGATTGTCGCAAACGCGTGGTATGCTGTCATTTATGATTTAACTACCTTTAAAGAATTTGATCCTATGCAAGACTTGCGTCGTATAATCTATATATACAAAAATGAATTGCTGTCAACAAATCTTGGCTTGCATATAATTGACACTCTTTCATATGAAATGAAATAAAATTATTTATTTTACCTTGGAATAGGGTATGTCTAGATAGTATATTAGTAGTTCACAGCGTAAAACTGATGCAACGCATCCATTATAGCCATTATAGCCTTCTTAACCTATTGAGTACGTAGACAAAACGATTAATTTTGTTGCAAACTTTGTCAATATGACTAGTTTAGTTGAAATATATATTTATCAATATGTATTCCAAGAAAAGTCCATTATCAATTTCATTTATAGCTGTACTATTATATTTTATATTTAATTGCATTTGTTGACGTCCTTTTATATTAAGCTGTACATAATTAGTATTTGATAAATAAACTAAACATTTAAATTATTCATGTCAAGCTATTTGATTATTTTGTCCAATGTCATATTTATTTATAATTCATACTCATTATTATGCTCAATATTTTTGTCATGTGTAATGTCAGAAGATATAAGAATTGCAATGTCATCATCAAACATTATTGATCGATAATCAGTCACTATAGAAAAGTCATTTACATAAAATAAATACAAGAGTGGCCCTTATACACTTCGCTGGGGAACTCCACGATTATTATAGAGGCAGTTTGATTGGTAAGTAGTGACTGTATTTGTATTATCAAGAAAAGTTACTTGGGTACAATTCTCACTACCCTGAAAATACGACTTGAACCATTTTCAAATTCAAATTCAAGGTCAACCCTTTACGAAGTAGCAGTAGATTCAAAAAGAAATATTTTTTTTTGATATTCATTAGTGTCATTTCCGTGACCTACATGAATAAAGTGATTTTGATGAAATAAAACACAAAATATCTAGCCCCAAAATAGGCAACCAGTTACAGTTTACCAGTGGGAGGTTCCTTTGCACAGGATGCCTACTAGATTACGGGTACCACAACGGCTGCGTATCACTTACCATCAGCTGAACGTCCTGCTCGTCTCGTACCTTATTTTCATAAAAAAAGGCAAATTACGTATAGACTGTATGTACTATGGATGCCCTTGCATTGCGTTGTTGCTGCGTTGCGTTGCCTGCATATATATATATAGCAATAGACATCCATGAAGCGAAACTATATCCTATTTCATCATTCAAATCCGGGACTCATTATAGCATAGATATAAGTAAAATAAAACATATGATTAGTTTAAGACAACCTTTATTCTTGTCCAAAATAAACAACAGTAGTGCGACAACTCTTTGAGTTTAAACTTTACATTAACAAATCGCTTACAAGCTATATCTATATACTAGTCAAGTAGATCATTAGTTTCGTGACATAGTTTCTCTCGTTGATGACTTAAGAAATTTCACAATAGATACCATATTTAAGAGACTAATAATAATATCTTAATAAATTTTATGATAGTTTAACTGATATGATTGTGATATGTCACTTTTAGATACTAGGATGAGAAGTCATTGAGAAGTCGTGGTGTTCGCAAGCTGCGCGAGTAAGTGCGCATAATGCTTTCTTCTCTCTTGCACGGCTCTATTCTCCTATAGTCAATAGAGAAAACAAAATGGCGACTATTACTTACAATTACGCCAGCAGCGTTTACAAACAATTCCTCTTCAATTGAACTAAAAATTTGGGTTACTAATTAATTCTGGTTTTTGCTCGCATGTAGTATAGATAGCAATAGGATGAAAGAGGATTTTTATTATTTTCTCTATTGTTACGGCTTGTGACGACCAATAGACGCTATCTTGAATAGTATAAACCACAGACTTAGTATACTAGCGTAATAGACAAACACTCTCCTCATTTTGGCAAGACTAAATTTAAAATTTTCATATCCGTTAAAACACAGAACAATTACGACATAAACACTACAATTCAAATGCGGTCCAAATTGACAGGGACTAATGGACACTAAATTATTTCAAAACGGTTTCACGGTCCAACCATTCCGTCTCTTTCTCACACCTAGGTCTCTGTGTAAGCTTCATCTATTACGCTAGTATACTAAGTTTATAGTATAAACATGTAAATTTAATTCAGAACAAGCGTCATTCCTTTAGGGTTCAAGTCAAGGGTTGTCTCGGTATATTATTGGGATCCCTCTGGAGTGTGTGGTCTTTCCAGCTCCATTTGCGGCGTTTTATTCGTTCCAGTTAAAGGAATAGTTAGGGCCAGTGAATACCGCGGATACAAAGGTATCGTTTAACGAAATCCTGAAGTTGATGAGTTATGGGAGATGGGTTTCGTGGCCTTCCACATCTCACACCCATACAGCAATACGGTCTTCACGTTGGATCGGAATATTTTAAGCTTAACTCTCCGTGTCAGTTTCCGTGATTGCCATACGGATCGATACCATGCAAAGGTTACTCGTGCTTACCTTTCATTTTTCGTGTACCTATCCTCTTCCATAAAAAAAAATCAATCACGTTTTATTTTTGTATTGCTAACTAGACAAATAAATTTAAAATCTATCTGATCAAACTTATATTATAAGTTTAAATTCAAATGTGTTACTAGGAATATCTACATTTATTTCGTTTGTCTCAATTCGTTGAATTTCTCATAATATGGGTGGTTGATAAATTCTCGTGTCAGTGCAGTATGATTGCCTCCGCTAAAGAAGTTTTCTCTTCAAAAATATTTCACGGCTGAGATTCGATGCCTCGACCTCGTGATGTTTCGGTTTCCCAATCACAATGATTCAACCACGGGTCCAATGACCGTATGATCATAAAGTTGAAATAGCCGAACTATAGGTAATTAGTTAGAAGTATAAATCTTTCAAGCATAATTTCAACGACTGTCTTACGAATTTTCGATCAGGCCACGTGTCCTGACGCGAGTTTAAAATTTTATACCCATCTCAAGAAAAGTGCTCAAACTATATTAGTTTTCACTTCAATAATCGACCTTAACAACGAACACAAAAACGCATTTAATTATTAAAAGGGTTTTTTGTGACTGGCATTTCTGCGTCAGTCCATAACTATCGCAACATTCTCAAGTCATCAATAGATTACTACATTTAAATTAAATCTGTACAGGTATTTATTTATATACAATGTAAGTCCATCGGCTTATGACTCCTAGTAAAATTACTTAAGCTTCAGTAAAACCATTGCTTGATGATGAAATGACAAATGATTTTAATTTCTTGAAGGTTGTCATAGAATTTGAAATTGTTTTAATAACTTTACTAACTATGTAGCAATATAATTTGTAATTCAGGTTGAATCGTTTTTACTATTTATTTCTTGAAAAAATACGTGTACGAATGATATATGCCTCCGGGGAAGGTATTATCAAAATGCTTGCAATTTTATTTATAAAATAATGTATTGTTTGACTAATGGTTTGACTGTGGCTTAACAAGTAATATTAACTATTTACAATGTTTTTCACCGATAAGTCCGATTTCACTAATCTATTACAGACATGTAAAAATGTGGCAAAGACTCAGTCACTTACATCCTACTATATACATCAAGTTATTAAAACTTTTTGTTTCTGAAATATTTGAATATCGAACTCTGCGGGTTTTCAATGCATTCAAAACGTTCTCGAAAGTACTCTATAATTCGAACAAATTTGACATTGACAAAAAGTTTGAAGTTTTATGCTTTTACCAATCGTTTGCCAACTTTGAATGACGATTTTTAAAAATCGGATATTCGTTGAACTGAAAAATAGTGTAGGTAGTGTAAAAGAAAATCTAATAAAAGTATAAAGCTTAATTATGCATAATATAACATAATTTCATTAGTTATAATAACATTATAGAAATACCCAGCAAGTTTACAAGAGTACAAAATTAAATTAATTAAAATTTCTCTAGAATATACTTTATACAAGGCAGGAACCACCAAATAAATTTTACACTATCATTATCTATGAATTAAATTTAGCTATGATAATTGTAGTCAAGTCAAAATACGTTAGGCTTAGTATATTTAAAGTCACCATACATCTAAATATTTGCGCAGTATCTTCCTAATCTTTATTTGAACGTAAATTCAAATTTAGGAATGTTTGCTAATAGAATTGTTATACATCAATGTCTTGTCTGTCTCAATATTATTGATTTTATCTTTATAATTAGACCGTTCTCAGAAATCCCAATCCAAGGCGATAATATTGTATGTACAAATATGTCGTTTATTCTTTATAATAATGTATTGACTTGTAATAATGTCAGTAATAAATTAGAACTGATAATTATGTACGGGAAAGTTTGAGGTCCTTCTTATGGTATATGTCGTGAATGGTAAATGCTATAATTTTTTTAGCTGACTTCATAAAACCCTGTGATATGAAATAAATGTAGCAGGCAACGAACAGATAAAGTTTTAAATAAATATTTGTTATGCCTACTCCAAATACTAAGAAGATCTGCGAACGAACTCCACCGGACGGTCTCAATTCTCTTTCACTCGCCTTCGCCTTTAGAACATACTCATTCTCTCTTCGTAATATGTGGACCCGGCATAACAAAAACATAAAATTTAACTCGTTCTACAAATTGGTAAGATTTATTGTTAATCTTTGTTATATTGAATTCATACACACGATTCTGGTATACGATTATCTAATAGCTTTTCCTTGATTGCATCGACGTTCAAGTCGACGGGTGCGTGGGGAGCGCGCAGCGAAGCCGATGCACTTCTTCCGAGGGATACTGCCGGAGTTGTCGCTCGGGCTCCCCAAGTCCAGGAAGCACCTGGACCGTTACATGCCTGAAAAGTTAAAAAATACTCGTGAATAACTGGATGAAAAAATCTGCACAAGAATCGCTGCATTGTTGATAATTGTGAACACTTCAGTGACTTTTTGATTTTATTTATTAAAGGAAAACCTACAGCTAATTAACGGTTTGAAGAAAAAGAAACAGAAAGGAAAAAAAAAGACAGTAAAACGCAACACACACTGTTAGATACAAAGTATGAATTAAACACATTACCAAAACTAAGAGAAGAAATAGCAGTGGCGTAGCGTGCCTTGGCAAAAAAATTTGCTTGGGGCCCCTATGAAGGGTAATGATTTCTCACAAAAGAAAAAAGATGTTTGCATAAAATTAAAAGAAATATTTATTCATTATAATTGTCTATCTGTCACTTTTACCTAAATTTTTACAAACAATTCAAATTAAATAAACACTGTCTTAGCCTTTTGCCTTTTTTTCGGCAAGCAGCAAAAGTTTTATCAATTTTTTGTTTACGGCACGTATCATTGATACGGCGGCTTCGCCCCTGAGAAAAAGTATATAAATCAGGTGAAATAATTTGATTTTAACATGAAGAACTCCTGGCTCAGCAACTGCTTAGCCATACGCACATATTAAAAGCATCAAACGATGAGTCTTGAGCTCTAGAGTTGATATAACTCGCTCGCCATATAAATGAATTTTGCTTGTAATAGGTGAAGACTATAGGTAGATATAGATGAGAATTAAACCGGGATAGGAATGCAGGTATTTTGAGTATTATTTTTTCTATAAGGATAGGACAATCATCTGCTTCAGAAGCAATTTTGACCAGGTAAGTAAGATCAGCAGTCTCACGCTTTTTAAGTAAAATATCCTGGCAATCAAATACGCTAAGGTTAGAAGAAAATGTGTACGAATGTGTAGTTTTATTTGATTTATAGACATTAATAACACGACACAGTAATAGAACAGTACATTAACTTCAAACTAGAGGACTCGAATTGCCGCACGCACACATACACACGATTTACATGGCCGCTAAGCAATCTTGGGAAGACAAAACAATTCGTCGCCGTCCGTGTCGTCAATCTTTTTGTATACACCAACCCTAGCGTTTTTCAAAACAGATTAGGTATTACAAGGTCTTATAATTAATGTAATTTACGAATCATTTCAATTACAATATATGCAAAGTGATGCACCAAAAATACTCAAACGTCAAAGAGTAAATTAATAATTATATATACACAAGGCTTATTGAGTAGATGCATCAATCCACACATACCGTTTACGGTATGTGTGGATTGATGCATCATTTGGAATGTATATATTTATTTATAAATAAAGGCATTATGCGAAACTTTTACTAAATATAACTTTAATTTTAAGATAATTAAATAAAAGAAATAAAAAAAAACATGAAGCAAACCTCCCGGACAAGATCATCCAGCCACAACAAGTAGCGCCCGTTCACGAGCATGACGCATATGACCAGCCATTGCCTCCCTCGACCATTATTTTAGGGAAGGGAACGACCCGCCCCACGTCGCCGCCACAAACAGTGGCATTAAAGCGAGCATGACTATAATTGTTACGAGAAATCTACCAAATAACAAAAGAATGTTCATCTAAATCTTTTATTAAACGCAAACTTATGTCGAAGGCTTATTACAGTATTGAAGATTACGTAAACGATATTACAATATGGAATTGAATAGTATTATAGTTGTTTTTTTTTTTTTTATGAATTTTATGGTTCAGTCCTGTTTTGTTTAACTGGATTGCATTATTTTAAAAATATGTATATGTTTAAACTTTTGTGTATTAAATATGTTTGTATCTGAATTGAATTTTTTGTGATTGACGTTGACGAGCAATCTTTTGATTTTATGTCAATAAAATATTTTTGATTTGACTTCACCTGACTTGATATATTACGCAATACTTACTAAATGCCTTTACTTCATGTTCATTTTGTATATTATTACCATTCATACCACCTGCCTCTAAAAGGCCCTATGACCCTCAATATTTATTTCTTTATGTATTTAGACTAGCTGTATTGTATAATGTATATTATTGGAACACACTAAATTATTAATGGTGTGTTACGAATGTCATGGTGGCCTCTTTTTTGTCAGTATATTTAAACGCTATTTACTCCATTATATTTTCCCACAATAATCCAGCCGGCAGACAGAGGGTGGGTGTGGACAAAAGGCCCTCCTGATAAAGCAATCGCGTTAATTGAAAAGCGCCCTCCGGTTGCGTCTCACCGACACGGTTAATCAACGGCCACGTGGATTTATCGTTTCAACTTCTTAGTCTTTACCTGTTTAAGATTAGTTCAATTTACAGTTTGTCAGTAGTCTATTACATTTGGATTTGTTGCTTGTATTGTTTCGAGGAGATATTACGAGTATAATTTGAATAACAATACTGCCGTCATAAGAAAAAGGCGCATTTAGTATTTTTCTCGAAATTAAGTTACATATATATTCGGAATCAGTAAAAAAAGGCGCATCTGCTGATATTTTTATTTCTTTTCTATTACAACTAGAAGTCCGTTAAACTCACTGTGAAATAAGGCACATCTGCAGTATCATGGGAGTTAGGTAGGAGAAAAACCGCTTTCGGTCTTTACGACGTTGAAAAAACGCGTTTACTTAGAAACGTCTTAGTCTCTTACGAAATATTAAAGTGATCCTACAATGAAAAAACGTTTCTGGATTATACTAAGAAGTTTCTTAACTTCTGCGTAGATACGTCTATTCATCTTAGTATAAAGAAAAATAGTCAGACGTAAGTGGCAGTTGCGTTTATTTTAGTTAACACCGGTGTTTGTGCAGTGGGGGTCGGAGTCGTGAATCTATTCCGTAGTTGCGTCTAAACCATGTCTAAACTCTTAACATCGGAGAAGGGAGTAAGTCTAAGTCTAAGTCTTAAGTCTACTACGTTTACGATTGCGCATATATTTAGTACTTTTCTAGGAACTTTTAATTAGAATGACCTTATCCACTAAGTAAGTGCATATTAGCTTTGCCTTGTATCTTCTATATCTCAGCATTAATGAGTTGTATTACATTAAAGTTTTTACTGAGGAGACCATGTTTGAATCAAACTCCAAAGACTTTCTTATCAGGAGTAAAAGAGAAAGACAGTACATAAAAACCGGTTTGAGGAAGTAAGCTCCGATTTAAGGGTCAGTTAAGCACATTGTTTGTTCCATTTATGTGAACGTATGTTTTGATTTAACTGGAGAAGAGTTGCCCAAAACAAGAAAGAGTAGAAATGGTCGGAGGAGGCCTATGCCAATCGGCAGGCCGAACTGAGAGACATTTTATAATTTATACTTTATAGCTTAAGATTATTTGTTTTTTCAAATGTTAACTGTTTTGTTAGTTCGGAATAAAATGGCTTTATTATTATTGTGTTGATTCTCGTTACATTCAAATGATTTAATTGTAAATTGTTATCGATCAAATAGAGGTATTGCTATTTTATAATAGTAGGCGTTTCATTTATATATCATTATGTAGTTTGTCATAATCAAGAATGTCGTGCAAAGACGCAAGCAAGAAGATGATTCGGTATTCGTTTTAGCCCGGGTTTAATCGACGTGCGGTGCGATTGCGGAAGAGACCGGCTGGGCGAGCTCTGAGCAGGCACTCAGGCAGTCAGGGAAAAACTATCGAGCAAGGCGGTTGTGTTGCACGAGCATGCCGGAAACACCACAGTCTTATTACGTAATCTATTACAGTTGTTTGTGTTAAGTGAAACGTATCTTGTTAAGACTCTGTTTTACTTACTTTTTCAACGCCGAGAAAAAATCGACAACCACGAAGATACTGATGATTTGACCAGCCTTGCACCGCTATATATTATATACATCATTTTATTTATCGATATCTTGGCAGTCTTTGTGCTCCAAACTAGACTGTTTTGACTATGGAACGACATTGCCGACTATCTTGGTTTCAGAATCCATTGCTTGATGCAGATTTCGTACCGTGTAAAAATTAAGGTACCTACACAAAACTTAAAAATAAAATATGAAATCACAATCGATCAATTTCCGAGGATGGTAATTTAAATTGTCAAATAATGGCAGCAGTGTTTTAAGCTCTATACGAAATAAAAATCACAAGGGAATGATTGAGTGATACATTTAATGAAACTAAATTAGTTACGCAACATCAGCTATATATTATTATGTACAATGAGCACTTTTAAAATGACGTGGTATATTTTGATGACGTACCCACATGTTTTTTATTTATGCCACGCATAGCTCTATAAGAAAGTCCTCAACGAGATTCAGATTCTCACATATCTTCCTTACTCTCTGGATGTCTATCAATCAGTACGATTCGCAAACAAAGTTCTTCCAGACAAGACTGATGAATGAGAATTCTTTCTTGGTTTTTCATCTTTAAATGCTGGTAAAGCTCCTCTACGTTTTCATGATAGCAGTAATCACCAGTCACAAGAATTCGGCCAAATGCAAAAACTAAGTATCTAAGATGTATCCATGCACCATGTATATTTTCATGGTTGATATTTTGAAATTTATAGAATTTTAGTTATTTTTGCAGAATATGTGACACAGACGAACAAATGGAATTCAATAAGTGTATTTTATTACACAAATATTTTAGACACATATTTTCATACCAGTGTTGAAAGAACATAAAGGAATTGTAGAATAAAAATTCGTTGATGAATCCAATATTTCATAGTAATAAAGGCATCAAGTAATATGAAATAGTTTCTCTAATATATTATGTTGGAATATTGTAATAATGGATGCGATATCGGTGTAGCAGATGCATTTTAGTGGTTCGGTGCGTGATCTGTTGGAAGTATGGAGGGTAAATTATGGGGGCAAGAGCTAAAATAGTTCACGCCAACTTGAAAATTGAGAACACTATTCAATTTGATGGAATTTTTCTTGGATTGCGTATTAAATTCACTTTTGATAAGTTGAAGATTTGGAAGCGTCTTATTATATACGTGTCACCTAAAAATATTTGAGATTATACTAACACTTTTACAACTCTTCTACGTATTTTTTTTTAAATTCTTAAGTGCGGGTTATTATGGAGTTCACGTTTTTGTTATTGGAGAATTATATAAGTATAATGATTATATTTTGTAGTCTCGTCATCAATATCTTCAAATTTTTGCATTGGAATTTTCAGTTTAATGTTTAGATTTTTCTATTGTATTGGTCCTTCGCAACTCACTTTACACTGCTATAGTTCAGGTAACTGGAATACAATCTTAATATGATCTTTTCAGATTGGAATCAACACACGTATATAAATGATTTAAGCTATTGGCAACTTGAAAGTCCAATCCGAGATGATACCGTCAGTTATAGAGGGTGCTTTTTAACCTAGATAGAACTTTAAATTGTAAAAAGTAACACAAAAAATTAAATTTTGATAAAACATTTTTTTTTATTTGTTTCAGTATACTCTGACAAATCATCATGAATAGACTCACGCTTGAACAACGCTACGAAATTATCCAAATTTACTTTGAAAATCAGTCGTCGATTCGCGCAACTTATAGACGACTTCGTCATTTTTATGGCGTACATAATCGTCCATCTGAACAAGCCATTCGTCGAACTGTGGATAGATTTCGTACCACATACTCTCTAGAGGATGCAATAACACCAACACGTCGAAGGAATGTGCGTAGTGAAGAGAATATCGCCGCTGTAAACGAAAGTGTGGAAGAAGATCCAAATTTATCGATTCGTCGTCGGTCGCAGCAATTGGGGCTCTGTCCGTCCACTACGTGGAAAATTTTGCGCTAAGATCTCGGCCTACACCCGTATAAGATCCAGCTGGTGCAGGAATTGAAGCCACGAGACCATTATATGCGTCGTTCTTTCGCCGATTGGGCTCTAGAGCAGTTGGCAACTGACCCGTTGTTTTATCGCAAAATTGTGTTCAGCGATGAGGCGCAGTTTTGGCTTAACGGGTTTGTTAATAAGCAAAATTGCCGCATATGGAGTGAGACCAATTCACAAGAGACCATACAGACTCCATTACATCCAGAAAAATGCACCGTTTGGTGCGGTTTTCACGCTGGTGGCATCATCGGACCTTATTTCTTCAAAAATGAGGCCGGAGCTCGCGTTACGGTCAATGGAGATCGTTACCGCACCATGATCAATGTTTTTTTGTTTGAAAATATGGATGACATTGATCCGGAGGAGATGTGGTTTCAACAGGATGGCGCTACGTGCCATACGGCGAACGCAACCATCGACTTATTGAAATCAAAATTTGGCGATAACTTGATTTCGAGAAATGGACCTGTCAATTGGCCTCCAAGGTCGTGCGATTTGACACCTCTCGATTATTTCCTGTGGGGCTACGTGAAGTCACTGGTTTATGCTGATAAACCAGCAACAATTGACGCCTTGGAGGCCAGCATTGTTCGTGTTATTCGTGACATACGGCCAGCAGTGCTCGAAAAAGTGGCCCAAAATTGGACGTCCAGAATGCGCTTGGTCAGCCGCGGTGCCCATATGCCCGAAATCATTTTCAAATGTTAATGTCACGTATTGATCTTTCGAATAAAAAAAAAAATTTGATTACAATTTAATTTTTTGTGTTATTTTTTACAATTTCAAGTTATATCGGGCTTAAAAAAACACCCTTTATGAAATGTTCTCAGGTCCTGCAGTCTTCCAATAACCAGTAGTCTGGTAGCTAATTATTCAAATAATTATCTAGAAGGGACTGTTTTAAGCTTTATTTTTTCATCAGATTAAAATTAATCGAATACAAAATTACGTCTAGTAGTATGTTCTACAAAAATTAAGATTGCATCCAGTTTGTTGGGAGAATTAGAGCTTGAAGTTTGTAATTACAATATTTGTAATGTACCTATTTAAATTCAAATATTTTCATTCATAATAGGATATGATATCACATGTTGAAAATCAAAAACTACTACTATCACCCCTTCGAAAAAGTATGCCTCAGACCAGAAGAACGAGCCGATCGGGAACAGGGGATTTAGTTATGTTCCACTTTGCAACCGCGACGCAATTACTTATTTAGCTAGAATAGGGATGATGGCTGTTTGGAGATTAACCTGTGTGTTGATTTGTTATCGTAGAAGGTCTATTGTCTCTGTGATTGTTATCCCCAGTGGTTTTTTGTTTATTATGTTAGCTATCGCATAAGTTTATAATATTATGTAAGTATTGTTTATTATTTACTTCACAAATCCAAATGATTTGAGTTTTTTTAGTGTTAATTCCGCCAATATTTTCAGATTTCAGCAAAGTAACGCCTACTTCAATAAATTTTCTTACTTCACAAACACAATAACAGTGTTAAATATACATATTATTATCTTGAACTTTGCACAACAGTTTGTCGATAGTGCTTCTCGTGTTTGGCATTTATTTATTTAAACCCTTGTACATTTCATTTCATATTTATATAGTAATAACTACAGTTGCAACAACCACGATAAGAAACTATGATTTGTTTAGACAGTGCGGAACTAGTTTAGAATTGAGTCGTAAGTTAAAGATAACTAAAGTTAAATTCACTCCAGCTAAATTCATGAAAATGTTCAAAAAGAAATAAAATGGGGAGCTTAAATAAAATGGCTTCTATTTTTTTTTAAAAACTTCCCAGAACATTGGCCAATAAAATGAGCCAAATAAAAATTTTACGCTTTGGACGTCAACTTCTCGGCCACCCAGTATAAGATTTAATCTTTTAGTACTATATTACGCTTTAATCATTTAAAACTATATTAATAAGTATAGTTAACTATTGTAGAACAAAATAGTTAATTAACTATTTCATTCATTATACATTGTATAAATGCCAAATACATCGGAACTCACAACCAATACAGATATTTTATTTATTTTTTATTTTTTTATTTAAAACATCACAAAATCCACAGAACTTAAATTAGGTTATAATAATACAATTTTGTAAGACATGATATTTGTGCGTGTGTGGTTTGGTGAGAGTGCGTGTGTGTATGTGTGTGTGTGTGTGTGTGATTGAGAATTACTCTAAATATTAGCTGTAAATACTCAGATTATGACGAAATTAAAATATATTTCGGAAACTAACAACGCAAAACATCTCATATTCCTAAAACGACATCTTTAACTATAACATTGAGAATTTTCATCTATCTTATAAAACAATCCACATATCTCACCAATCAATCGCTTAAGATTGATAATAGGAAGTGAACTAGGTCAAAGATATCTACATAGATTCACTCACTTATCGTTCACTAAAACACTTACTAAAAGTTGGATGTTTCCATCATGTGACGAGGACTTGGCAAAGTAAATTCGTGATTCGTTCTGTGCCGCTCGTGCAAACACGATAAACTTCACCGTTGGCAAGATGTAGAATTATTTTCTTAAAGCAAATTAGCACAATGCGGCTTGGCTTGGCCAAATATTGTTATTGTCTCTTGCGAATCATATTTATGGGAGTGTTTTGATTTAGCTTAGGATAATGTAGTTGTAAGGTTAGGAAATTACTATGCATCACTTAAGGCATAAATGTGGGTTGTATTTATAATAAATTTATGAAGTTTGCATATTCTCATATCTAAATCTTTTATTGAAGCTGTCGCTATGGTAGCACTATAATAAATCGTTTTCTTAAATATTTTTATCTACTGAAATAGAAATGGTTTTATCTAATGAGATAGACTTAAATCTAGTAATGATCTGTTTAAATAGTAATAATTTTAAATCACTTAACTCAGGCTAGTTAACTAAATAAGTTAATTTCATCTGAATTGGTGTTTTATTTTTCCTGTTTCATAACCATCTAAAGTGGTAGAATAGAGTTCATCTAAGCGTTTCTTACTTAATTGGGGAAGTTGATTTTGACGGGTTTTGAATGGATTTTCTATTTATTTCTTATCCTCCTCTTTGATGCTGATTAGAAATATCAGTAGACATGTTAAGGCATTTTTCAAAATTTTACCACCTCTAAGAGGAAAAATATTGAGAACCCTCATTAGCCTCTTTATATATCTAGACAAATTGTTAATTTTAATGAGATTAGCTACGGTGAAGCACTGAACGACAACTTGTTACGTAAGCTTGAAATAGAATGTTTGAAAGTTTTATTTAAATATATGTTATATTATAATACTATCTTATATAATTATTTTTATAGGTCCCGGGTTCGAATCCTGGTAGGTTCAATCATTTATATGATGAATATGAATGTTTGTTTCCGAGTCATGGATGTTTATTTGTATTTTTGTATGTTTATGTAAGTATATTGTATTAAATATATCGTTGTCTTGTGCGCATAGTACACGCTATGCCTAGTTTGGGGCAAGATAATTTGTGTAAGAGTGTGTCAATTTTAATATTTTATAATTTTATAAAAAATGCATATATCATTACTTATTTCAGATTTATTTATTCCGACGACTCATTTAGTTTGTTGTTAGTGTGGTCTACGACGACTGGCGAAATTCATTTATATGTGACACTTGTTTTAATTGAAAGATTTATAATATTGGAACTACATATATACATATAATCCTAGTCCAGAGAGGCAGGTATTACCAATTACCATTTGTCATGAAGAAATCGACGTAAAGATTTGGCAAACGTAATTACGATCATTAGCAGTGAGCGCCTTACAGCCGTTCCCAATATTCAGTCTATCTCTTACTTAAGATAAAAATCGTAGCTATCGTTGACTTTTGTGTCCCAATAAACTTATCGATGGTAACTCACCTTATCCGTGCACGCTGTCTGTCAATGGGACGACGTATAGCTTACCAACGATATAAAGTTTGTATGGAAATTGCAATTCACGCGTCCCAATACAGGGCGATCAGAATGACTCATCGGGTATACTGGGATAGCTTCAGATTATTGACAGCTAATTAGCTGACAGTAGAAGGTAGTAATTTATCTCTATCTGTAGATAGTTTATTGGGAACGGCCGTTAAAAGAAGATTTCTGTCCTGAAATATTTCCGTGGCTTCCTCCACTAGCATCAAACCTCATACATGCTCTATTATCTTGGTATTGTTATGTACACCAAGGTCGATATTTTGCAAAACTTCCATCTACAAAGGCTGTGTAAGGCTGTGTAAGTTCAGTCAATCTACTTTTATCTATCCTCTATATGTCAATGTTAGACACGATGGCGACATAGACTAAGAGCGAAGCGCGTTATCAGTGAGAGCGGACATGTTGGCAAGAAGATTTACATGGCGTTCAGAAGCAGTAAGAGTTACAAGTGAGCCAACTATCCTCGAAAGACGTATAACACTCTTAGAATTCAATACATTTTTTTGTTAGCTTATTAGATCCCACTGCGGGGCAAAGGCCTCTCCTGCTTTACTCCATTTGTTATAGGTCTTGTTATAAGCATGCAGATCTTCACGCCATCGTTTTTGGGGTCTGCTTCAAATTCTTTGCTGAGGCACCCAACGCGTGATCACCATGCCCATCGGTCTGTGTGCATCTGACATACATGCCTAGCCAAGTTTTTATCTTCCACATCAGCAAAGCCATTTCTGGTGCGCATGTACATATTTCCAATGCGAGCTTGACTTCCAGAATACTGCGCTCCATAGCTCGCTGTCAAACCTAATAATACAACAATGCATTCAGGATATTGGTAAGGTTGTCAGTGCTTTAGGGGTGTTTGCAGAAGCACGATCAAATTGTTTTTATAGAATAATGAGAGCAAGGTACACCTCCCTGGTGCTTCGTGAGCAGGAGAGCACTTGTGGTATATTCGGAATGATAGCAGGCATACTAGATTACAAATAATATGTTAATAATTGTCATATATATATAATTCGACGACCCATATAGCCGAATGGTTAGTGACCCTGACTACTAAGCTAGAGGTCCCGGGTTCGAATCCCGGTAGGTGCATTCATTTATATGATGAATATAGATGTTTGTTTCCGAGTCATGGATGTTTATATGTATTTATGTATGTTTAAGTAAGTATATTGTATTAAATATATCTTTGTCTGGCAACCATAGTACAGGCTATGCCTAGTTTGGGGCAAGATAATTTGTGTAATAGTGGGTCAATATCAATATATTAAATTATATATGGGCAATAAGGCAGTGCCTACCTCGTTATAAACTGAAATAAATATAGCACTAGTGCTAAAGTTGATTTAGTTTGATTTAGTTCCGTTATTTTATAACCAAACTTCTATAGAACACCCGCTCAAAAAAAATTTCCATACGCTGGTTACTAGATACCTGCGGTAAGCAAACGTTGCATATACCAAAACTCAACTACGACTAGTTAGATCCACAGTGCCTACCTTGCTAGAAAACCAATGCATGCCCCTGGCTGTTCATTCAATTTAGGTAATACTAACACTTTTATGTCTCTGTAACATTCATGAATAAATTTTATTATTGTATTATTATATCACAAAATCACTCCAGTTATTACAATCTTATAATAATAGTGAATGACGAAATCAATGGCCATAGTATTGTGTGGTGTAACTGAATCTGTATGAGGCAGCTTTGTCCCTTTATTATTGCTTAAAGCGAAGCATTATAACGGAGTGATATAAAATGCTTCCCTGAGCCCATGATCTTTTAGATCTTACAAATCCTCTTACGTTTCAAATTTTCTTTGATTTCTCTCATATCTTTCAATTTAGATATGCTTTTGATGTGTCATTAGAGAATCATCTTTGTTAAAAAGTTTAATGAGTGTTGTAACATTTAATACCAACTATTTACTATATTATATTATGATCAATTTTATATGCATTGTTCGCCTGGGACAATGCTGAACTTAAATTACTGGGAAAATGAGACATAACATCTTATGTCTCAAGGTGATGAGCGCATTTGTAGTGCCACTCAGAATTTTTGAGTTTCTAGAATCCTGAGTGTCACTGCATTGTAATGGGCAGGGCGTATCAATTACCATCAGCTGAATGTCCTGCTCGTCTCGTCCCGATTTTCATAAAAAAAGAGTATGACCTAGCCGAGATGAACTCACTTTGTGCTATATTAACTTGTTAAATTGTTCATAATTTGTATAGATGTACAACATTTAATGTAAACGATAATAAGACTCATAAATTACTTACAGCAGTAGTTATTGGTGTCTGCGTTGCCCTAATTGGTGATGACACAGCCAAGCACGGTGCGCTCGAAGTTTCACCTGAGGAAGTAAACATCTCTTTCATTATATCGAAACTCGAAGACATGTTTTGCAAATTGGTTCTCTTTTCAAAATATGCAATGAATTTCTAGATTGTCCTTCACTTCTCTGCCAAATTGGTTTTCAAGTGCCATCGCACGGGTTGAAACTTTCAAGATATCAGAAATTTGCTGAAATGAAATGAGAATACAATCCTCCTGTCCAACGAATCTTGAAAGTGTATACTTGTATAAGAACATCACACGTGAAAACGATGGACTTGATTTATTCGGTGGAAAATAAAACTGCATTGTAATGGGCGGCTCGTATTACTTACCATTAGGGAATCTCTTGATCGGTTGGACACATTTTCTCATAAAAAAAAAAAGAAATGTTTATAGATAGATTTAGGAAAATCAATGCGAGATCGAATCAGAAATGAGGGGATCCGTGGGAGAACACAAGTCACCCACATAGCCTAAATGATTGCGAAACTGAGGTTGGCAGGGCACATAGCGCGACGGACAGATGACCGGTGGGGAAGTCCTCGGATGGTGACCACGTACCGGAAGACGCAATGTTGGTAGGCCTTCTACAAGATGGACTTCCACAAGATCGCTGGAATACGTTGGATGAGGGCAGCGCAAGACCGATCGTCGTGGTGATCTTGGGAGGAGGCATTTGTCCAGCAGTGGACGTCTTCCAGCTGATGATGATGATGATCAATCAACTTAAGATATAGATATTACACATTTTTTCTAAAAAGTTAATGCTTTATAATAATATCTTTATGAAAAAATGTAATATGATTATTGAATTGATTAATAATTAAATTGGTTATCTATCTGCAAACTAACCACATTAATTACATTGAAAATCTCTAAAATGTAAAGACAGACTAAATCAAGATTAAAAATGAAAGCGAAAAGGATTCAGCGAAGCGAGAGATAAAACTTGGTGTAATTCTGGTTTTCCGAGAAATGAAATCTAGCAATTACGAAGCACATATTATGGCTGTGTAAGCTGCGACCACACCAGACATTTATGATCACAGAAGTCCTAGATCAAAATGTTCAATTACGAACAAGCAGGACCGAAGCTTAATCTGTCGCTTTGCCCTCGTTGGTTCATTAATCAATCTCTTTCCTCTCCGGAGTAGAAAAATGCCGGACGAAGGAGAGATTTATGCAATCCCGTCGTAAAACTAATAAATTTGACGGTTAATTATTTACTTTGAACCTGATTTTGCTTTTGCTTCCTAATAATTGGCATATTGATGACTGCTTTATGTTAAGCCTTAGATTAAGTATTGGTCTCCGCTGCGCTCCAACTGGATACCATATTACCTAAGAACAATAGCTTTTTAATTATAGCAACTTTATGTTGACTATTTGTAAAGATGATTGTGTGCGTGGAATCTAGACACTCAATGGCATCTTACAAATTTTGTAAGATACGCTTCGTGTTATTTTACATTGAAATAAATAAAATACAAAATACTTACTGATTATAATATGTGATCCCAGTGTCTTTCTTATTTCTTGTAGTATTTTTTTACAAAGTTTTACTACATATCGGCATTTTAGTTTCAATTATTAGCAAAGATTAACAGAATATACCGGATACCGGCTAGACTATGGGTACAACAACGGCGCCTATATCTACCGTGAAGCAGTAATGTGTAAGCATTACTGTGTTTCGGTCTGAAGGGCGCCGTAGCTAGTGAAATTACCGGGCAAATGAGATTATTATATATATTATCAATTATCATCTTATGTCTCAAGGTGACAAGCGCAGTTGTAGTGCCGCTTAGTATTTTTGGGTTTTACAATAATCATATTAATGGGCAGGACAGTATCTATTACCATCAGCTCAAAGTCCTGCTCGTCTCATCTCTGATTTTCATAAAAAAAAAACTCGAATGAATAAATAAAGCGCTTGACGATAATAATTCGAACTACAGCGGACAAAGCAAGTAACTGTAACCGAATTTGATTGACAATTAGTCGTAAGCAGCCACGCTTGGAATTAGCTCCTTAGTTATTTGAATATTAAACAACTAGCTATCGCACACACTGACAAATCAAAACTGGTCACGTCACACATTGGTCACAATAATCTAAGTCAACGCTTGCCAACGTCAAAATTTTCATTTAATTGCTTGTAAGGTTTTTTTTAATGCTATTCAGCTGATGGTAATTGATACGCACTGCCCATTACAATGCAGTGCCACTCAGGGTTATTGAAAAACCCGAAACTTCTTCTTGACTTAAGATTTCAAGTCTGATTTGCCCTTCACACCGGAACACAGTAATGGTTATACATTAATGCTTCAAGGCAGAAATATGCGCCGTTGTAGTATCCATAATCTAGCCGGCATCCTGTGCAAAGGAACCTCCCACTGGTACTGATAAAGCTAAGATAAATAATAATAAAGTGAAACTGTAGACTATAGACCACAGTAAAATAAGTAATGAATTAAATTTGCGCTTATTAAGTAAATTATAAATTACTACTGAACATAATTACTTTTAAGAAAATCCAAAGAATAACAAGATTTAGGGAGATAAAAGCGGCATGGCTTGATTGATCTAGGGAATGGAGCGAGGGACAAATAATTAATTGGGATCCTCGCCTTGCTACGTCACGTCTAGCCCCATTCATTAGAGTCCTTACAAGATTTTCGATAAAACCCGTAGGTGAAGTGACTTTTTTCAAGTTAATAATTCCTAAACTTGCCAAAAGAAGAAAAAAAAAAAATTCCTAAACTAAACATGCTTAAGCTAATTTCTTATTATTTTTCGTTCATATAATTTTTTACTGTTCTACTACACAACCCGGCATTTTAGTTTCCATTTTTAGCAAAGTTTAACAGAATATGTGTCAACGTCACACATTGTTCGAGACTGGCTCGAATACGCCCACTTGACGTAGTATTGATATTGACACAGTTTTACACAAATTATCTTGCCCCAAGTTAAGCAAGTTAGCCTGTCTTATGGGTTACAAGACAATGATATATTTAATACAATATACTTACTTAAACATACATAAATTCATATAAACATACATAAATACATTTAAACATCCATGACTCGGAAACAAACATCCATTTTCATCATATAAATGCTTGCACCTACCGGGATTCGAACCCGGGACCTCTAGCTTAGTAGGTAGGATCGCTAACCACTCGGCTAAACAGGTCGTCAAATTAATATTAGTTGCCCCACGTTGCGGCTACGCCTGCGGTATCTAATTGGAGCACAGTGGAGACCAATCCTTAATCTAAGAGTAGACTGTTTTTTTAGAACAAATTTCTTATCTGTAAAAAAATAATAATATTGATTTCGATTATAAAATTTCATTCAAATTACGAACATCTCTGAAAAACAAAGAAATATGATATGACCTCTATTTTAATATCAATCGAGATGACGTTTAATTCGAAGGAAATGTCAATTTGCAAAGATTTATATATTCAAAGGAAACAAAGGGAAATCGAATAACAATATGTGAATTTGAATTCAAAGATCGACAACACTATATTGCTCCAAGGGACAATTGATAAGACGACTAATTTGCATTAAGTGTTGTATGAAATAATATAATACTCGTAATAATAATATTGACACACTTTTATACAAATTGTCTTACACCAAGTTAGGTTAGGTTGCAAGACAACGATATATTTAATACAATATACTTACTTAAACATACATCAATACATTTACACATCCATGACTCGGAAACAAACATCCATATTCATCATTTAATTAATGCTTGCACCTACCGGGATTCGAACCCGGGCCCTCTAGCTTAGGTTCGCTAAACACTCGGCTATACAGGTCGTCAAATGAAATGTTTCTATACAACAGATAAAACTAACCCACACATAAAGGAAGAAGATTGGACCTGACAGCAATACCCGATATGTAAGACCTAGGTCATATAACAGTCAAGTCCACTGACAAATTTATACAATTCGAGTCGGATCGCGAAAGTGATAGTGACAATGTCGTGTGGTGATGCATAGAATATATTGAAAGAGCCACCTATCAGGCGAAATTGAGCTATTACTCCGAAATATACCTGTGACTGCATCTAATTAAGATGAGTGTTTGTCGATTCTGAATAAAAGATTTGACAATAAAAGGTTTTTGGCTTATTATAAGCTCAAACGGCTTGACCATCAATCGGGGATCACTAAGGAATCGTCGACCAAAAGAAGATAAATAAAAAAATATTAAAACACTATAAGACACGACTGTTGATTCTTTGCATGGGTTACGCAGTCTAGGTATTGATGTCAGCCCTTAGGAAGCAATTATTGTATTCTTATGCTCTGAAAAGTTAGATACCGAATCACGTAAATTGTGGGAATTAAGAATTAGTTCTGGTATTAGTGATGATTTATCTAAGTTTGAGGCGTTCATAACATTTATTGAAACTAATAAACAGCATATTGCTAGTGATAATGCCAAATCTTTTCATATTGCTTCACAAAAACTTATATTATGTTCTAGAGATCATAAATTGTATGACTGTAAAACATTTGTTAAGAAAGATTATGATGAACGTTGTGAGTATACATTTATGTGTTGGCTCACTAGCCAGTGTTAAAATTTAACGACGTAGTTCTTTTTATAGAAGAGAAGGATAAACAAGCATACGTTACACCAGAAAAATCACAGCATTATTGTAAAACTTATAAAACGTCGAATAAAGGTACATATGAATTCGAAAACTATACAAATCCCAAAAATATCCAACTAACCAAGGTATTAAAACACTTAATAGGTGCGTTCCAATCATAATTCACAAGTTACATAATAAGTAAGGCCACAGTTCTATAATAAACTTAGATAACGCGTCCTTGATGGCTTAGGGACATCTACATGGCTACATCTATGAACAATATCAAGCACTGTTCGATTACAAACCTTAACAAAAACTAAAAACACATTGGGACGTGGTAAGCGAGTATCGAACCGGGGGCTCCATGGTGAGAGTCAAAGGTACAAAATATTGCGTCACCGAAGCTTGTGATCACCTTGAATCATCAGGCTGAAATGATAAGCTTACTACGGCTTCACTACTACGACTCAGCTGAGAAGAATCCACAAAAAACTAAGAAATAGAACATGATTCAACCATTATTCACATCGACAATCATTATTATCGCTTTACTCAGTTTTAAGGACATCACGATGGTCACTATGAAAATTGATGAAACAGTGGAATTAACACAGTCATTCACCAAAATCTTTGGCATAACATAGGAGTGGACAGAGGTAATAATAACACAGATTAAATAAAGAGATTTTGAATTTTAAAGTTTAAACTCGAATTGAAGTATAACAACTCTTTGAAAGAAACATCATAATGAATGGGGATGATAAACACACAAAATTAACCATTTAACACATTGTATCCATTGTTAGATAATCCAACGCAGCTCAAAACAAATGAACTGTCACGCACAAAGCAACTGACACTAAGATATTCCTTAATCAAAACAAACGAAACATAATAATAATTAATAACCACTAATTTCACAACTGAACGCCATAAGATAATTACGTCATTAGCAGCAGTATTTACGTTTATTACTTGAGTCGCTTAACCGCCTCGAATCAGGTGGTCGAAGCTTAATGACCAAACAAAAGACGGGGGAAAGCATAACTAAGGATACAAGAAATAATTAATAGACGAAACTCAGCGCGCGGAGTTTCGCTAATGTTACCAAGTTTATTCAAATTGCTTTCATTAATAGTAGCACTTTAAGTGCGGCATGCTCTCTGCCTATTGTGCTATGAATAGTAATTAGTGTCGGCTGTGTAACAGGGTGGATTCAATTTTTGTGCAGTGGTTTGGAGAATAATTGAAACAAATGAATGCTGAACTTGCCCACTCGCAGAAGCCCGTCAAGAAATAATCATTGTTGGGTATCGCTTTGAAAGGATTTATTTCTGGCAGGCTCATGTAATTATGATCTCGTAGGTCCAACTACCTTTGATGGATTTTGTTATTTTTAATTGTAGATTATATTATATTTATAATTAAATAAAAAATCCTTACAAAGCTTCATAGCCAATCTGTATTGCATTGACAAACAGAATCAGAGAGACTCTTCCTTGATAGAGATTCCTAGATATTTTAGAGTTGACGAGCAGTTGAGCATCATTTGTTCAGAATTCAGAGTCAGAATCTGATTTTAAGAATAACGAAGTTGTTGCTATTTTACATCTTGTTAGAAGGATAGTAAAACTAATATCAATCAAAGTATAAAAGTATAAAAATCATCAATGATAGTCTTTATAGCGGACAAGCTTCACAACGGGCCAATTGAATTAGTGTGAAATTTCATTATACTAATAATTAGTAAGGAAACCCGTGTCGATGAGCACACCTCGTAAATTAGTCTGGGCTGGCACTCCAACGAGGCAGCGTAGGACAGAGAAAACCACCGCCGGTCGTTGATTGTTTTGGAATAAGACCATCATTCGGGTGCAGTTAAATAAAAAAAAGATACATTTTTGTGTTGGACACACAAAGTTGTATCTTTTTTTACTGCTAAAAAGTTGTCCTTGCTCCATTTGAGAACACCCCAAAGTATGGGCATACAGGGCGTCAATTAACAAATGCTAAAAATGTTGGTGTTGCAGATTCGGCCTTAAATAGAGTACTATTCTCACCTCTGGGCAGGGCTTCCCTGTACCAGATTTTTCCATTTTTCCAAATCAAACGCACACAACGAAGAGCACACATTGACAATCAGATCATCACCAATTGGCTTGATTCTTTGGCTTTGTTTACAAATGTGGGCTTTGTGTATCTTCTAAGACAAACTCCGCTCGGAATGTTCGTAGGAAATGCTTAGGTCATACGAGCATCTGAACTTCATCAAACTTCATCCACAAAACATCGATGTCTGGCATTATGGCATTTACCATTTGGGAGGCTCCTTTGCACAGGATGTCGGCTAGTTTATGGGTATACCACAATGGCGCCTATTTCTGCCATGAAAAAGTAATGTGTAAACATTACTGTGTTTCGGTTTGAAGGGTGCCGTATATGAGACTTAACATCTTATCTCTCAAGGTGACAAGCGCAATTGTTGTACCGCTCAGAATTTTTGGGTTTTTTCAAGAATCCTGAGCGGCACTCAATTGTGATGGGCAAGGCGTTTCAATTACCATCAGCTGAGGTTTTGCAAGAAACTTTTGCCTAGTTCAGCACCTTTGTGGAATTATCTCTCAGCTGCAGTATTCTGATCAGACTTAAGGAGCTTTAAGTTTAGACCACACATCAAAGCCCGACATCGCATCACTTGAAATTTCCTTCAGATGAGCTACATTCTCGTTTGCCCCTTCTTATATATTATTATCAAATAGACATCTGCGCTCGTATAAAATCTGCTTTACCTTGTCCATCGTGGAACTGCGTTACGTACTGAGCTTGCAAGTTTTTATAGATTTTCGGAACACTGCTCGTGACAGATGTGGTAAAAAATACAGTCAACAAATCATTAAAATTTTCCTACAACAATATCACTAATAAACATTATATTAAATAACACACTAAAAAGGAATTGTATGGGATAAGAATAAAGTAATTATATGATGAAACAAAAATTTAAAATAACTTTCAATTATATGACGAAAATGAAATTGAAATAACACTCTTAAATAAAACACTTTTGAAAGGATTAAAATGCGTGTAATTGTAACTATTTTTACATTAGATTTTTAATAAAATTATATTTTTATTTTAGTAATTTAGTTAACCCGACACAGTCCCCCTTAAAACGTCTGGAAAGGTCTCGTAAACCTCGTAAAAACACATTTACAGTTACACGCATGGATGCGCTGCAACTATTTATTTTCTGTCTCAATTTATAGTGCCTACGGTTTCCTGTAGATAGAGAAATACCATAGACAACAGACTCATTGTCGCATGGGAGACGAATCTAATTAAAGTTGTCTCTTGCACCGCATAATAATATAACAAAATTGTGACCGCATAATAATATAACAAAATTGTCACAGTTCGCAAATCGAAATATACGCATAAATAACGCTTAATATAAGTCTCAATAGACTAAATCAGTGATGAACGACCTAATCGTTACGTTCTCGGTGTAACGCCAAGCATAAATCCTTTTTGCTATACACACCGAGAGGAGTAACACGCACCTTACCACCAGGAGTTCTTAGAGGACTAGCGGGGGCCCCCAGTTGCAGACCATCGCACCTCGGAATCTCAGCTACGTCGGCCTATTAAAAAAAGAGCTAAATAGCCATAACTGATTTTCAATAATATATTTTCCAACGCACGCGCTAATAACCAATAATAATAAACGCATTTTAATCCTTTAAAAATTGTTTCAATTATAGTAAACCACTCGCGTTTATCAAAGAAAATACTATGAAATAATACAGGAAAGGTACCTTATTCAGCGAAATTGAATTCGATTCCCTATTCATTGAACTTGTTCTTATCACATTAATCGCTTGAGTATATAAACGTGATTGATTCCCCAGCAATAAAGCTGAGCTCGTTGACTTTTAAATGCTGATTCCGTATTCGCATATTCGGTCGGATTTGACGATACACTAGTGGGTAGCTGGGCGGTTGCAAGTTGCAAGTCGACGCGACACAATCGCAGCCTTCGGCGTGTTTTCAATTGCTGGTGTCGCCTGAATATTCACGACTTGATCAATATTCATGACTACCGTCCACGCTCGGCTTTATGAAAATATTTTTCAATAAACTCCTTGGGCGTTTGTCGCAACCACTTATCTACTGTATCGTTTGATGTGTATCTCATGTATATGAATGGACAATGAATTGAATTTGTTAGTTCAATATTTACGATCGTGAAAAGCTTTGGGTATTTAATTGTTTGTGTTATTTTATCGAGATTTATATTAATACCAAATTATACTGGTGAGTGATTAAGACATCACACGACAAAAGTAAATACATGGCAGTGCTTATAATACGAAACATAACTATTAACTATAAGAACACTGTATCGGGGGAAATACCACTTAAATCTTTAAATCTATTGTGTCCCCGACATATGTCGGACACATGCCCTAGTGATGACTATACTCGTTGTGATGAGATAGTGTGGTCAAACGTTTAGAGAAAGTTTTCCCTAGCACAATCGGAGTTCTCATTGTAACGAAATAACAACCCAACACTCAAGAGGCACAGTTTCCGCAACAAAGGGCTCAAGTGGGATAGGTCTTCTGCCTGGAGTATAAGGGAATCCTTGGTGTGGGAGTTTTTGACATTTTTGATTGAAATTATTGCGATATTTCTTGAATTATTTCAGCCTTAAAGCAGTAATGTGTAAACATTACTGTGTTTCAGTCTGAAGGGCGCAGTAGCTAGTGAATAATAGCGTATCACAGCTAAACGTGCTGCTCGTCTCGTCCCTTATTTTCATAAAAAATCCTAAAGTAAGCTAGTAAAAATCCTGAAGGAAACTAAAAACATTCATGATTTGATTTTCAGTACAATGATATATCATAATATAATATGACTGATTATTGATACATTACTTCGCAAGTTGCACCCAATATAAGTGGATATTCTTAACCGAACCGTGAATAAGCCAAATAAAGGGAGGTTTTATTGAAGCGGCAAGGCATTCATTACATGACAATTTATGACTCGGACCGCCATCGTTATGAATATGAGACGACCTTTTATTTCATTGGTTGTTAAGTTCCGAAATCGCGATAATATAGGGGCGGGAAAGTGATAGCTTTAACGCTTTTGTTACTTTTTATCGCTGACCTCTGAGATATAGGCCTTTTATGTTTGGATTTTGACAGACATGATTTGTTAGTAAAGTTTTATACTTTTTTATATATATATGTTTTATGAGAATAATACGTTAAGCTGATGGTAATTTATACGCCCTGCCCATTACAATGCAGTTCCACTCAGGATTCTTGAAAACCCTAAGAAATCTGAGACATACAATTTCACTCGTCACTTGAGACGTAACATTTGCCCAGTAATTTCAGTAGCTACGGCCCCCTTCAAATCGAACCACAATAATGTTTACACATTATTGCTTCACGGCAGAAATAGGCGCCGTTGTGGCACCCATAATCCATCTAGCTGGCATCCTGTGCAAGGGAACCTCCCACTAGTATATAAGAGGGGGCGAACGAGAAAAAGGCTTATGTGATGGGAAATGGTAAGGAAATCGCCCTTGGACATCCGCAATAACAGGGGTCAAGAGATGCGTTGCCCGCCTTTAAGGTGAGAGTATGCTGTAATATTGTAGGTCTCTAAGTCTCATTGATTCGGGAAAACTTTTACATTTTGACCATAGATAGGCACCGAGGATATTGAATAAAGAGTTCCATACCTTGCAGTATTAAGTAATTACTGGATCGTCCAGCAAAAATAATGCGGCCTCCAGGAGTAGGAAGCGAAACAATAACGTAGCTTAAGTTTATATTCTGTATGCTTAAAGTTGTATAAGTTCCAGAAAACTGCAGCTGGTAATTGATTCCACATAGTGGCTGTACGAGGCAAGAACTTTCTCACAACACGCGTGGTTGTAGCATGCTAGACGTCAACATTGTGCTGGTAGAATTTTGACGTAATATCAGTCTTTGGAATTCGGCTTCCCACTCCCCGTAACAATTGCGGTAGAAGATAAATATTAACTGTAAAGAAAGGTCCAAGAAGATGTATTGCGTATCAATCAAGCAATAGCCCATAATAAATTATAACTGGAAAGAAAAGCCCAAGAATAGGTATTGCGTAACTTTCATTGATTGATACGTTAAGAACAATACATTGGTAGTAATAAGAAAACACTTATATATAATTTTATTTTAATAAAACTAAAAAATAAGAGAGATATTCTTTTTAAAAATAATTATAATTTGTTGATCTTATAATTACACCTAAATCGAGTCAAACTAAGTATTGTTACGTAATATAATTTCTTGTGGGTGATGACAAAGGGTTGTTTATTTTTTTTTGTTATGAACTATGAAAACTATGAAAAACTATGCCTATGCGAAAACTCAGCTTTATTATGACAATAAACATTGATTATAAAAAACACCAGGTAGATATTGCACGAATGGCACTAACCCTGAAAGAAACCGAAGGGATTGAAATAGTAATAATAGTAATAATCGATGAAATCCTACTGACCTTGCAATATGACAAAAGCTGCCTTGCTATGAGTGTCAGAATATACAATAAACTGCAAATTAATTTAAAATTATTAAATAAAAGGCTTTTTAAGAAAAAACTTACACACTGGATAAGTAAGCAATTATTTTATACGACCAATGAATTTCCGAATTCGAGTAATGTGATGACATCAAATGTGTATTTTTTTTTACTATTTAAACAATATATTTTATTATTTATTTTATTATTATGTGAGCCTGTTATTGTTTAATTAACAAATATTTTATTACTACTGACATGCTAACACGTTTCAACCTAATTATTTAGTTTTGTTATGAGTTTTTATTTATTCATACCATTTCTAGTGTTTAATTAATTTGCATGCCTAGTTAAACCTGGCGAAACATGTGAAACTATCAGATTGTACCATCGTTACATACCATGTTTATATGCAAATAAAGAATTTGATTGAATACAACGATTTTGAAGAGTTTTTCAGTGGCATATTTCTCATGATGTTATGAGGAACTTAAGCTACGGTTCTGTACAAAATAATGACACCAGTTAAATTCTAAGCAATTTTGATGTCCTAGCTGTTAGTTCTTGCAAAGCTACGAAACGTCTGTATTGAATTCGAAGTGATTTTCACTGAAATATTAATCTTATTATGTTATGAGCAACTTGATCTAGGATTAAAAAAATACAACCAATAGCAATCTAAATAAAAGCCGGTTTAATAGTCAGATTGTCACGCATATACGTCTAATTCGCGGTTGGCCGCACGTCGAGTAATAAAAATGTATATTTGAAAATGCGGGTATCCATATATTATATGTTAACATTTCGCATTTTTCAGATTTACGCGATTCTTTGTTCGCGTCGCGGCCGCGGTGGGCGTTGGGAATTATGACAGCAATATTTTCACCCCGGTGTATCGTAGCGGCGTAGCAGCGTAGCGGTTCGGTCCGTAGCACGCCATCCTCGTTCCAAACACGTACAAAAACCGCCGACGACATTACACTGATTTACATTCCCCTTTTTTAATTGTTTACATTAACATTTATCCCGGCGTAATCGATTTATTTTGTCCCTTTTGTGCGCGATCGGTTTACATTATAACCTATGAATGTTGCGGATGCGTTGAAACAGTAATGGAGCAAACCTTATTTTTAAAAATTTGTTTGGGCAATATTTTCTTGATTATGTTATATTTCTAAGTAGGTACATTAGCTTTAGGTACGTTATTAGTTATTACGTAGTTTAAGAATGTAGAACAAAAAAATGTAATTAAATCTTATTATTGACATCGCCATAAATAAGTGGCAGTGGGCAGGGCACATAGATCGACGGACAAGCACATAGATGGCCATTGGGACATTTCCCTTCCCATGGACTTACCAACCTTTCAGTTATCAAGATCTACTCGGAAGACTCAGTGATGGTTGGCCCCCCATAAGATGGACCGACGATCCGGTCAAGACCGCCGGAATACGTTGAATGAGGGCAGAAGGGGACCAATCGCCGTCGAAATCTTTGGGGGAGGCACATGTCCAGTAGTAGACGTCTTTCGGCTGATGATGATGATTGACATCGCTTTGATGAAGTTCTTATAACAAAAGAGGTCACTTAAAATTGTACACTATATAGTAAAAATTCAAAGTCCATTGCCAGTTTTTCGCTATTCATAGCATCTATAAATCAATTCAGAAAATATACAAAAGCATTTTTAAATAAATATTTACACTCACAATAATTGACAAAATAACAGTTCCGTCACGAAAGGAGTTGAAAGGCATGGAAAATATTTTTAGAAAAAATACGAAAATTACGAAATGCAACTGGCGTGACCGTTTTATTCATTCTTCGAAAGAGAAACGTGCCCGAGTTTTACATTAATCTTTCATTATTCAGTAGCGATATTTTATATGACTTCTCCATAGTTCTGTAGAGCACAATTTTGCATGCTGTAATTCTTGTTTTGTAGAAAAATTTTAATATTGTCACCAGAAGTGGACCAAATAGTGAGTTTTTAGATTGAATAGAGCGATAGCTTATGGTATTAGGAAGGCAATGTATGGTAAAACTATATATCTAACTATGACGGTGAATCTTGGTATATCTGTCAGATTAGTAAGTTAGTTAGGTAGACAACGGGTATAAAATATGGTGAGATTTACACAAATTAAATTTAAAAACAAAATTTTTCAACGATGCGGGACTCGAACTTTACTTTGACTTGACGGCACTTTGTTTTCAAATTTTATTTGTTTATTTTGTTTTAAGTGATTACCCAACTTAAAACATTGCAATTGCAAAATTGTTTCGATTTGCAAGAGCGACATCTCAAGTCAATTTCCTAATATGCAAATATCGGGGTTGAGCAGGTTATCTACTGTAAAGTAGATCCTGTAGATGAAGCCACAACTTGCGAGTTGAAAAAAGACATATCGAGATTTATAAACTCTACGTCACTTGAGAGGTTGGCTCAGTGTAAAAGTGCTCACATGGAACGCATGAGAGAATAACAGAGACCCTAAACATTTTGTTATGTTTTTAAAGTGGGGTAATCACTTAAAACAAAATAAACAAAATTTGGAAATAAAGTCCCGTCAATACAAAGTTAATTTCGAGTCCCGCATCGTTCATATAATTCTGTTTTCAAATTTTATTTGTGTATTTAATCCCAAAATTGGGGGTTACCAAAAAAAATACAGTAGGATGAAACCCATTGGTAAAGTAAGAAAAATAAATTACCTGCGATCTGAGGACGGAAAGTGGAAAAGGGGGGGTGTTTTAGGGTAAAAAACGGTTTATCTCGATTTCCGGCAAAACTACAAGTCCTATAGCAAAAAGTTAATTGGCAAAGTTGTAGGTAATAATTTTTGAAAAAAGCTGATATTTTGACGTCAGAATTTTTGATTGAACATTAGGGTGCTTTTTTGATATTAAGTTAAAATAAGGCGAAAAAATAAATATTTTAAATCAAATAAATTACAGTGTATTTGGGACATCATAAGGTAAGTTTTCACCAAATATCGTAGAAAAAAAAAATGTTTGTAATAGATTCAAATAAAAAACCAAAAACTTGGTTTTTTGAATTTTTCACCTAAATTTTGAGGTTATGTGAAAAAAGTGTAATTACAAAAGTTGTAGATCTCTTTATTACCTACAACTTTGCCAATTAAATTTTTGCCATAGGACTTGTAGTTTTGCCGGAAATCGAAATAAGCCGTTTTTTACCCTAAAACACCCCCCCCCCTTTTCCACTTCCCGACCTCAGATCGCCCGTAATTTATTTTTCCCTTAATTTTTGTTATATTCTCGTCCTTTTGCAATGGGTTTCATCCTACTATTATTTTGTTTCACTTTTTATCATTTTCAAAGGCTTCGGCACTGGTTTATTTAGGGTCTATGTTATTATAATATCATTAAAAACAAATGTGGCAATTGGAGATTGAAATAATTTGGTACATAATACATGCATAATATATCTGTTACCATAATATTACTACTCGATGAATTAGCTCGCGTATTTAACAGCTCAGAGCCCGTGGTTTGTAGAGTGGCATGCAACACGCCACGTCTCGCTTTTCACTTAGCGATTCGCGTGCGAATAACCGCATAACGCAGCTCACGTCAATGATTGACAAATTATTTTGACGGCTGCGATAATTGGAATCCGACTTTATTTGTTCCTACCCGCATTTCGTACTTTCTGTGTTTTATTGATGGTGTGTGAAGATAAGTAAATGCAACGGTTTTTTTGTGCATTTCTTTTATAAATGCTATAAGTGCATTACCTTTTATAAAAGCATTGTTTGTGAATCCCTGAATGATTGAATTTGATTTTCTTCTACTTGAGCTACTTCTACTAATAAGAGCTGAATCTGAAACGACCCGAACTTCACAGACCTAATATTTATAAATTGTGGTGGTTAGTTTGACATGGGATCCCTCGTAAAAACGTATATAACTTAAGCGTGGGCAACACTCACGAGAAGAATTATTACAGAATACCTCTGATGGCTGGCGCTAGTCTTAAGATTAGCGCAATCGCAGTACTGCTCAGGAAGCGAGAGATGTTTGGTCTCAGTAGCCCAGTAAACTAGCGGCTTAGATACGCTTCAATCCAGAAACCATATTATATTGCTTGTACATTGCTACATAATATGAAAAGGCGCTGTTGTGGTGTCCAAATAGCCAGAATTTTGTACAAACAAAAGTACCACTAGTATAATAATTTTTCGTAAACTTCTGTAAAAAAACAAAAGAGATTTCTTATAACAAAGGCACAAGATCTATTCACATATCCGGGTATAAATTTTAATTATATACCTAAGATAGGTAATCAATTAATATATTGGTACCAAACACTTGGTGCTGTCCTAACAATAGCTTAATATATTAGAAAAAAATACAGGAGTAGTAGGAACAAATACACATTATAAGATTTAACATTTCTTGCAAATCGAAAACAAGCCCTCATGCATATAAAGTTCAGCATCTTTCGTTATTTAAAGTTCTCTATCCCTCGCTTTTTGTTTATCTTTCCTTATCCTGTTTGCAACCAAGTATAGCTACTCAAGTTTGGTTTGAAAATGTAAATATGACTAGGAATGACATTATTATAGCTTTGAGACTTCGATCCGGATATATTCCACTCAATAGTTTCACGTATGAATGAGTAAAAAGGTATTTCACCTTTTTCTTCAGAATGCGTTAAGATTGAGGATGCATTGCTTTATTATGGTCAATGTGTCCGAAACTGGAGTAATAAATTCGAAACTAATTTATACGAAAGAGCATATAGAATTTGTAAATCAAGTTTAGTTAGACGGTAATATTGTAATTCATCACTTGCGAACAACGACATCTGTTGACATGAATTCGTTTTACCGAATGCTCTCTTTGTAAATGCAAGGGACGTGGTATTTAGTTTTTGTACAGGAATTAGTCTGCTGCTGACCAGCATGTCGAAGGAAGCTTTTAGTTGACATTTAGGCACCAGACAAGCAGGACGTTCAGCTGATGGAAATTGATACACCCTGCTCATTACAATGCAGTTCCACACAGGATTCTTGAAAAACCAAAAATTCTAAGCGGCACTACAATTGCGCTCGTCACCTTGAGACATAAGATGTTAAGGCTCATTGCCCAGTAATTTCACTAGCTACGGTGCCCTTCAGTCCGAAACACAATCCTCACACATTACTGCTTCACGGCAGATAAAGGAGCTACTTTTGAAAGGCTGTTAGTGTTGTACAAATGCCTCGATTGAATACTGAGCTGTTCTAAGTATAAAGCGAAGGCAATATGAGTATGACTTTGTGTTCTCACGTGTATCTCGAGAGCGATCGCGTTGGAATAAGTAGAAGGTCACACCTTGTGATTGCGACTGACCATGTGATGCGCTAACTTGTATTAGCGGGTGAGTGTACCTCTTCCACAATTTTTTAACAAAAATTATAAAGTTTATGGAACGAGTTGTATATTATAGGAAATGTTGAGTTTTAACCAATTGTTCTTTGAATTGATGTAGTAATGTGGTGAATTGAACTATTACATTATCGCCGTTTATGTTACAGCCAATAATTTAACATCTATCCTAACAGATTACCTAGAGTACATTATGAGCGTGGCATGTTCAATCTGTGATCAAACCCTCCATAAATAAGGAAAGATTAATATAACCTGATGATTACGACTATCATCAATCAAAAAGGCTTAAAATTTAAATTTAAAGACTGGAAGAAGATAAAAACAAACTTTACTACTAAAATAAATAAAGATAATAAACAGGGCTAAGAAATGTAGCAGAAATAGAAGAAATATGAACGACTCTTGGTCATTAAATTAAAATTAATAAAGTTAATATTTTTAATATAAAATTGATAAATAAAAAGCAATCGCCGTATTAACTAAATCTACATATTATATGGTAATAATAAGAATAATATAATGCAATTAAAACTGAATTAAAACAATCTTTTTTATTGCAAAATAAGGAAAGTCATCATCGCGACCATTTTGATTTCAATAAAATGTAACCGTAACATGAAAAAATCAAGAAGTGTTTTATTCCTTTCAGAACTATTTTATTTAAAACCTTAGTACCGTCTAATTCAGTTATTTTATCTATGTGTAAAATTAAAGGGGATTGCACGATTTAAGCTTCAATACATTCTGATCGCAGTAGTTAGTAGTTGAGTATAAAAAAGACGATAGCAAAGTGGAAACGGAGCGATAAAACGAGTTCCGTACATTTTCGATAACTTCCCGACCGTTAACATCCCTGGAGGATTATAAGTTGAATACATTACGCTCAGTAACTCTGTAACTGTGACCGGTTTTAAGGTCTTTTACCGATAGTAATTGTATAAGTGCTTTAGGGTTGAATGAGTCTGAAATGTATTTTAGGGCTATTTTTGCTTCAATGAGGATAGTCAGATCAATCAATCCAGATATTAAAAGTTGCTAGGTCTTTTATATACCTTTGAGTATAACAGCACGTATCTAGTAAGTAATTACTTTGTTTTACACATATCGTCTGTCCGTGACTTCTGCCAGCCCCTTTGGAAGACCGGTATCATGATTTTATATGTAATTATATTTCAAGTTATTTAATAATAATAAAAATTATTGTTATATTTGAAATAATATTCGCTCTTATTTGGACAAACATTGAGTCGAAGAATTCGACCATACCCAGTTGTTGCCCAACTTTGGCAAAAACCTCTCTTTCATTTCTTTCCATCCTGTTCTGTTCAAACACTTTTGTTGTCCGTGTTTTTTTCATATCATATTTTCTTTTCCTATGTGTCGGGTTCTACGAAATACGATATTTTTAATCCTCGTATATCTCTTATTGTATGACATTTTTGTTTCCGTGTCCCATACAATTCTTCAATTATTAGTGATTTACGAAATTCGTTAATGGTATTAATACTTTGTATGCTTTTAATAATAATAATATAATAATAATATATTTATTTGCAAAAAACATAGTATACAATGGTGTTTAAATTTAAATAAATAATAAGAGCTTACATGTTTTGACATGTTTTTTTTTTAACAATGGGGTCAGTTTAATTTCAGTCTCTGCTCAAAAGCTAGTAATGTTCTTGTCTCAGCCTTGCTCATTTGACTTACATATCAGAAAAACAAAACACTAAAAGAAATTGATGGCAAGTAAAAATATATGTATATTATATAAATAAAATTTGAAAACAAAATTTATGTACGATGCGGGACTCGAACCCTCGACCTCTAGCGTTCCATGTGAGCGCTCTTCCAACTGAGCCAACCATTCGAGTGTCGTATATTTGATAAATCTTGTATGCTTTATTCACCTTCAATCGTGTAAATTTTTTGAAATTTCTGATAATCTCGAGTTTCCCAGACCACATTGTCCATCTTCACAATCAGGTACTTATTCCGTTAAAGAACAAAAAATAGAATAGTCATTGAGGTCTTTTGGAGATCCAATATAGTCTTTAAGCCTCGTATATTATTAGCGCTCTCAACCAGTCCCAATATCAGCGTTGAATCTAGCATTTCTGCGTATATAGTTGTCAGATATTTATTTAAAATGTCTTAATTTATCCTGATATCAAACGTCAAAACTGCGCGAAAGTCATCTCTAAAAGACAGTTTGAAGCTGTCACTGTCATATTCGAAAGTGGCAGTCGCACGTGAAAGTATGTGATATGATTGAAGTTAGTGACTATTATTGTCCATCACTCACAGCGCTAGATCATTAGCGCAGTCATCTTCAAATGCCGGTCGTGGACATTGACCGACCGATCTATCGATCGATTTTAAGGGCTAAATTTCACTGGGACACCACGGTAGCGCCACCGTGGTGTCCGTAAGCTACCAAACTAGACACCAGAGTCGCCACATCACACTGAGACGGTATGAAAATGTATTTCGAAAAGATAACACTTAGGTTGTCTGTAAGTAGGAAAATAAAGATCAAGAGAAAAAGGAAATAATTTGCTGAGGAATTATCCTAAATTGATGGTTTACTTTGAATTTCGAAAATAAACCTTTCTGTATCTAAATTATACATCGAATGGAATTAACAAACGCAATAAAAAAACAACAGTGCACATATTTTGTTGCATACAATGAGGTGGGAGCGTTATTGGCGAGCGGACTGGTGGCCGAGTGAGTGAGACACCATGCACCTCTATAGTACTTAGTGGTGGCGCGACCGACGTGGCAGCGCGACCATTCCGTGCACGCATCTGAGCTGATCGCGCCGGACGGCGGTAGGTAACTATATATAGAGCTGTGTGTATTTTGTTGGTAGTAGCGACTGGTTGCGCCAGCCCGGTGTCCCGGAAAAATATGGTGCTTTACAAACAAATCTGCGACTGAGTTTTGGAAAAAAAAGTAATCTATCGAACTAATTTGCGATTATAAGGCCTCATTCTAGCGGAAAATAACGTAGAAGCGTTTGAAGAAGAAACAGAGCGTGTAGAGACATGGTCAGATACTAAACACCATAATAAATCTAGCGGGTACTTAGAGGCCTGAATAATAAATACGCCATTAGAATAAGCCTCTACATTAGATACATTACGTATGCATGAAAGTCAACCCCCATTCTCGCCGGCTCACTCCAATTTACTCCGCAACACACAAATACAAGTTGTATTTCTGTTTTTATTATAAGAATATCAGACTCTTTTATGTATGGAATTGTTTCGAGGTGCCTGCTTTGGAACAAGTTCGGACAAGTGCGAGTTTACTTTCGCACCGAGGGATATAGACCAGTGTTATCTACAAATTTAGAAACCAAAAAAATAATACTAGGATGAAACCCATTGGAAATGAATAGCCCCCCCCCCTTCCATCTCCCGACATCAGATCGCCCGTAATTTATTTTCCTTTCATTTTTGTTATATTCTCTTCCTTTTCTAATCAATAGGTTTAATCCTACTATTTTTTTTCACTTTTTATCATTTTCAAAGCTTCAGGACTGGTCTAATACTCGTAATAATAGCCATATGCTATAAATAATACTGAACTATAGTATTTAATGATAACTTCACTAAGCCGAAGTTAATAAAACAAATTAAAACTATTATTTCGGATTTGTGCATAAAGCAATAACATATGGAATTTTATATAAACTTATAATTGCTTATAAACCACTATGGTAAAGTTTTATCTGACTGTTCGCTCCCTTAGTCGACTCGAGTTGATTTTACCCGAACAAATTCGATTGCTACCTAGTCAAAATACCTACAGCACCACGAGTAAATTACGCCGAGATAAGTTGAAAATACAGTGTGTGTCCAAATACAATCCACACCAACACCGCTTGCAAGAAGAGATCAGAGGAAAACCAGGTAGGTCCTTACTTACATTTGCCTGTCCATTAATTCCCTTCTTAGCACTAAACCACTCCGCCATCAAATTCATATTCAAATATTTTTATTCAAAATAGGATGTGAAATCACTTATTGAAAGTCAACAAACTACCACCCATTCAAAAATGAATGCCTCAGGCCTGAGAAGAATGGGCGCAACAAACTCAGGGGGCTTTTTTTTATCAAAAATATGTTTTACAATTACTTAAAGTAACATTAACAAAGTAACATTGTACAATTAAACTTATTATTTATTAGCCTGAGGGCGGTTGCTCCATTCCCAATCTGTGGTATCATTAAGAAAGTAATTTATGTTATAGTAACCTTAATCACACAAACGTTTTTTAACAATTCTTTTGAATAACGTAATAATTTTGCTTTGTAAATTTTCTGGGATCCTGTTGTAAAAGCATATACATCGCCCCACACACAGATTTGCTAACTATAAGCTTATGTCTGTTCCTCGTGTTAACATTATGGTTATGACAGTTTCTGGTAAATTCACTTATGTGCCTATGAATGAACATTCATTACATTATCAAGAATATATTGAGAAGCAACAGTCAAGATGTTAATTTCTTTGAATTTTGCTCTCAATGATTCCTTAGAGCCTAGGTTATAAATAGCGCGAATAGCCCTCCTCTGCAGCACAAATATTGTATTAATATCGGCAGCGCTGCCCCACAGCAATATACCATTTTCTAATTAATTAATTGTCTAATCTTTTTAACCGCGTATGCTGCAGAACTAAGTCTGTTCGCCCATCCTTCAATATGGGGCCCCATTGCAATTTGGAATACAGAGTAATGCCAAGAAATTTATCAGATTCCACCGATTTTATCACCTCTCCGTTTAACAAAACACTTGCATCAACATTTTTTACATTTGGTACGGTAAATTTTATATATTTCGTTTTATTGCTATTTAACATCACGCGGTAATTGCACACATCTACTTGTGTTACACATAAAATACCACACAATAGCTTACAAATACAAATACATCTACAAAATGCTTATTTTCTTTATCAAGTATGTACATATATCAATACTCATGATTGAAGCCTCCTTTTAAGCACTATAGCGCATGTGTTAGAAGACTCCGCTCTTCCATAGCTTATTAATATTTATTGCATTATTTACAGACAATCAAACTCTAATTGCTAAGAAGTATATCTAAAAAGTATGTATACTAAGAAATAAGGTGTATGTGTGCATTGGGTGTGTTATGAGTGATAAGTAAGGTGTGAGAGGTATTATGAAGTGTGTGTGAGTCAGTGTGTATTTGTGACCAAATGAATGAATCTTGTATAAGTATGTTTATAATGAAATATTTGTGTTACTGTTAAATTAATATGATTGTGTTAAAAGTTCTTCAGTTTCTGTATAAGTGAGTGAATTTATCCAACTTACTAGCATTTTTTTACATTCATAAAGTTATTTTGAATGGATATATATTTCCTTGTTTACCCTATTATAAAGCATGGCTGAGAGCTTGCTGCACTGGCGATTTGCAAATCCGGTTTTGGTTGTAGGAATTTTTGCAATAATATCCATTCCTCTTTTTAATAAAATGCTTGCATCATAGGGAAGCGTTTTAAATGTTTTTAGAACACAGTAACATAGCAATAATATATAATTTTCTAACAGACAAAAGGTTCTAAATAATGCTTAAGCTTAAGAATAATGTTTCAAGTGTTTACCCAAAAATACATATATAATAACTCCCTTTGCTATTTTCGTAAACAAAAATATATCGCATCCATATCTAAGCTAATATTGTGTCCTTAATACATCCTAATAAAACAATAACATTGTTTTCGATAATGTTCCAGAAAATAGGACCAAAGATATCATATTCCAACTGTAACCTGAATAAATACTGTTTGATGTTCACAATGTTGTTATGCGATATAATTGTCTATTTTTATTTTTAGATATGCCTGAGGATATGTTTCAGTAATAGTGCGTCGTAGCGAAACAATAGTTTTGTTAATTAAACCAATTAGACACATAATCCATCCCGTTCGAACGAACATCGTATATATCAGAAAAATTTACATTTTTTCACTTTTAGATATTTGTAGTTATTCTCTGTGATGAGAACGAATGAAAAATAAAATCTTAAAACAAACCATCAACATGTTTACATTGTGAAATAAACGTACAAATTTGGTCTCCTCACCATTGTGACGTATCACTTCCGATAATACGTCACAACAGACAACCAATCACAGCGCGCCAATTCATGGGAGGAGGGTATCAAAGAGCGGTTACCGGCTCATTCAATTTCAAGTCTCGTGTCAGAATCTGGCAAGTCAACATCTCATGAGGATGCTTCATGTACAGGCAAAACACGTGTCGAATTGATTGAATACGAATCTTAGCGGAGTTTACACTCAAGAAAGCTCACACCATTTTCATAATCATTACACACAAAATATGTAAGGGCAAGCCTAGTTTGTGGATACAAATATTTGAAGTAAGAACTATATCGACAGCGAATTCTTATTGACAGAAACATAACATAATATCCAATCACAGTTTCATTTGATATAACAGTTTTATTCTAAATATAAGTAAGATTTAGAGGATATTTTAGATGCAAGAAAAATGTACTGGGTTCTCAGTTATCCTTGCCGATGCCGTGAAATAATTCATATTCCTTGCCGATGGAAAAAACAAATGAGACTGAACATTTCTCGAGCTCCTTTGGAACTGTTACAACAAGACCCTGGACATTTCTTAGCTCTATTAATAATCATGAAGAAGATAACCCCGGAAAAAAAGAAAAAGTCTTGGCTACGCATCATCCGAGAGTGGACTGGCATCGCGAGTGCGGCAAAACTATTTCGCCTCGCGAACGACAAAAAAATTGAAACTACACAGCTGATCGCCAACCTTCGCTAGTCGGAGAGGCACGCGAAGAAGAAGAAGATTAATAATCATGGACGAAACGTGTCTTCATTATTATGATTCAGAAACAAAATTACAATCTGAAAGAGATCATCATTTCCAACTCCTAAGAAATAAAGGCGGAAACAAGGGTCTAACTAGCTCTAGTAAAGTCATGATTATATATCGTGACCATGAAGATTCCGTTTTTGGCTCTTAATTTGCAGAACAATTAAAAAAACATTGGCAGTTGTAGAGACAAGAGTTTTAAAATTTAAAATTCATAATGTTTGTAAAAAAATGTTATTTTAAATTTATTTTTAAGACTTATTTTCAACAATATATTAATAATTAAAACAGAAACACTTATTCAACAATGCACAGTATTGAACTGTTCACCAAATACATTCAATTGGACTTAAAAGATATACACAGCACTAATGTTGTACAATACGTCAGCTGTATAGCTACAGATATACAGCTATAAGCATTTTGGTGACGCGAACTCACGAGATTTCAGCCATCCAAAAAGTATCTTACTAAATATATTAATATTTATTTTAGTCGAGTCGAGTCAGTGAGCATGTGGGTGACGCGAACCCATAAGATTTTCACCTCCTAAGAATGGCCCTACGCGGCTATACGAGTAGATGATATCACTTAAAACAAAGCATGTAACGAAATTTATGAGAAACGGCAAGGCAAACTAGCAAAAATTCATTAAGGTAATGCTCCACAAGTCAGCCGTTGCTATGGCCGCAATTTAAGATGCTAGCTTCGAGATACTTGAGAATCCTCCATATTTACCCGACGTAGTCCTCAGTGATTTCTATCTGTATTCAAAGTTAAGAGATTATTTTATAAGACATAAATTCGAAGACGATGAACCCGTAGTCACTGCCCAAGGTGTGCAGGATAAGGAGTTAACTAAGAATTTAATTTTAAGTTTAAAATTAAGATATGCCTTCTATCAATATCGCCTCCTTCCCTCAAATATGATGGCTGGTCCGTGCGTTAACTCATGAACGGATGCTGCCTGTGGTGCCAGGTCGACCTGTTATAGTTAATAAATCATTGTATTTGTTAGATGCAATTTCTAATTGTGACAGTTATCACGACCACCATGTTCACGAAGCATCCTTACACAAACAATGAGTTCAAGCTCTAAAGGATATATTGGAATATACGATAATTTATATTTTTACAGTTAATTATTTATTACTTTTTAAGAAATAACTCATATTATTTAAACACAACTCATATATTAGATGCAGCACCGTACAAACTAATTTGTTATGTATATTACTTTCATTGTAAAATACTCTATGTGAATGAAAAGAGTGGCCGTTGAGTTGCATATTATAAGTTCTTCTCGCGAGCTCAACTTTTAACGTACATATGGTAATTTTAGTAATTTAAAAGAAATATTTGGAGTGACTATTCAAAAGCGCTTAGCTTAAGCCTGTCTGAATAAAGTTTCTTTGACTTTGATATTTCAAATGATATAATATGCTTAAAGCCAAATATATCGAAACATACAATAAGATTTAATATAAGCTATTGGCCACATTCGCGTTCTAACGGTTTATTGAACGCCCTATGTATTTATTCCATACGCACGCAGAATAGTAATTATTACTCGTATACCCAAAATTCAAGCTGAACTTTTTTCAATGTTATATTAGTTTTGCCGTTACACTGTTGACTATGAAACTACTTAATCCAAAAAAACTCCATAATTATAATTTTATACATGTTACCTAAGATTCTTATAACATCAATTTTTTTCATAAAAATAAGGGTAGACGTGCAGGACGTTCAGCTGATTGTTATTGACACGCCCTGCCTATTAGAATGCAATTTCGCTCAGGATTCTAGTAAAACCCAAAAATTCTGAGTGGTACTACAATTGCCATCGTATGTCTCGTCACCTTTAGACATGCGATGTTAAGTCTCATTTGCCCAGTCCGCTGCGGCGCCCTTCAGACCGAAACACAATAATGTTTACACATTACTGCTTCTCGGGAGAAATAGGCGCCGTTGTGGTATCCATAATCTAGCCGGCATCCTGTACAAAGGAGCCTTACAATTGCAAGTAAAATAAAATCTGTAGTAATCTATTCCCAGCAATGATTACTTTTTTAAATTTAGAGAGTTAAAAGTTCTCACAGCTGGTAAAGGAATGAGGCTTTTTGTTGTTTTATAACAAGTTTGGTTCTCCTTCCTTTCCTTAATTCCTTTTATGTACTTGTAATTTTGCACGTATTATACAATAACGCTCCCGCTTATTTTGAAATACCAGGATCGACAATCCTGCGAACACCCTGATGGCAAATAATTAAAGTGTCCCAGCTCGCATCCAATACCAGAAAAATGCAACAAAAGAACACCAAGGAAATTTGAAATACCACCAACACTCCTGTGTTTCCTCTGGTCTTACAGGAGAATCTGAGCGGCGGAGACTAAGAGATTAATATTAGGTTATATATAATTATATAACAACGCTGAAGAAGGAAAGTGTGTCTTTTAAGATACTCTTGTCGTATCAATCTGTGATTGCCCTGTCAAAACAGTTTTACTAGGTTCCTTCCACAGAATCTCATCTCCACATTCTTAATATGTGGAGTTCCTATAATATAGTATAGTTTTCAAATAACTTTCATCCAAGCACAACCAGAGTGGAATGTAATTCCTTGCGTGGTGTTTTCAGGTTGAAACGAAACGGTAGGTACCTCTTTTATGGAAGAAGAGGACACACAAGAGGGGTTCTGCTGGTTGTTAAGCGGTCACCTACGCCTACATTCTTCACGCAACACCAGAGGAATAACATGACGTAGCTGGCCTGTTATGAAGGTGTATTTGCTTTTTTGAGGGTCATTATCGTCCAGGAAACGCAGCAGAAGAAGCTCATCCCGTAGTTTGAACCGTCAAAAAGGGGGTTCAACGACTTACATCGCTAGCAAATCTCATATCATTCCTTTGTTGTTACAAGACACTATTGGAGTCGATGATCACTTACCATCAGTTGACCCTCGTTTGATTTTCTCCACGGAAATGCATACTATGGTGTGGTTGTACTTGAATGTAAATTCTTGCTTGAAAGTAGCCTAGTAGTTCAATAGGAACTTTCGGATAAATACTTTACAATTTTTACTGTATTCATTTCCATAATTGATACGCTGGTCATTAAATTTGCAATCCTTGACATTGCCCTCTTAAAGTTATTTTTATAATCCTAAGTTTCCTTTCTTTACATTTAAAACCATTTCCATAATTATTAAAATTAGCTGTATGAGAATTTGTTAAGCCGATATAAACTGAAAGTTTTGTAATGATAGCATAAAATATTCACGTTCTAAGTGGAATGTCTTTCTGACTCAATTGTCACCTGTTAAATACCGATGAATAGTTTATTGCAATAAATCATTTTGTATTTGTGAAATAGGGAAATAAACTGTTAATAGCTATTAATTATTCGTTCTTCAATTTAAATGAAGTATTTCTTATTTCTGATCTTAAGACATCATTTATATCACACGATAATTAAACATTCAACTCCTAGTATTATTTCATTAAAATAATAACTATTCGTTACTCCGGAATACGCAAGTATTTGGGAGCTGTCGAAAACTTCTCCTGGGAATTTTCTGCCAGCCATCCCTACCACTGCTTCACATGGAGAATTAAACCAGCCTTACTGCAAAAAGCTTGGTCTGTATTCTAGGCAGACTGATTAGTTTAGGCACATATATATTATTTACCTTATTTATGTATGTGATAACTATCATTAAATTATAATTATAGTCTTAGGTATGTTAGAGTTCTTAACTGGGAGTTCCACCTCGCTACGCTCCCGCCATAGCTTCATGGTTTTTTAAATAAAAACCCAATATTTTTCTCTTAGTTGTGACCCAAAAATAAGGATCAAAAATATGTTTTACATCTGAAACACATTTGCATAGCTCAATATAGATTTAAATATTAATTTACTTGATTAATTTTATATTTTCTTTAAGAGGTTTAGTGAATTAATTGATTATGGATTCAAAGAAGCATACAACATGCACATATTACTATGATTACTTACAGTAATTGTTAGGTATTAAGTCTGGCTCTGCATCATCGAGCTCGGCAGGTTTGTCCAGCTGCGACGGAGGTGGTTTCCTCGGCGCTCGTCGTCTTCTTGCGGCTCGCCAGGCTGCGACAGCGAGCGCCAGGGCAGCACCAGCACCAATCACCGTAGCCCCGGCCGCACCAGCTGCTCCGGCGCCCAGTGGGTTATCTGATGCTAAATCAAAAGTATATAATAAATTAAATTATTCATACACCTCAAAATTTGATCATTGGAAAGTATCCTATTGATTTTGATAAATCCGAATGTTGGCTGTAATGGCCGTCTATTTTGATTGATTTTATAAACTGTAACGTTACCAGTGGGAGGTTTTTTTGCACAGGATGCCGGCTTGATTATGGGTACCACAACGGCGCCTATTTCTACCATGAAGCAGTAATGTGTAAACATTACTGTATTTCGGTGTGAAGGGCGCCGTAGCTAGTGAAATTACTGGACAACTGAGACTAAACGTCTCAGAATTTTTGGGTTATTTAAGAATCCTGAGTGGCACTGTATTGTAATGCGTAGGGCGTATCATTTACCATCAGCTGAACATCCTGCTCGTCTCATCCCTTATTTTCATAAACTGTAAAAGATTTATAAGGTTATTCGGCTAATCTTGTAAAGAATATAATTGAGATTGCTTAAGTCCTTTTGATATTTTCAGTTTTAGGCCTATTTCTGTGTTCCTGTTTTTAGTAAAATTTATGAAAAACTTTTGCTAGCAGCTCTAAATGCATTAAAGTCAATTAAAACAATCGATACCGATTCACTAAGGGCTTATGAATGATTATTGCAAATTGGCTCATTGCAAAGATCACGGGATATATTGGCCATTTCTTATGATTTGTACAAAGCGTTTGACTGCATACACCATAAAACATTTATCTCTTACTCTTAATATAATATCACCATAATATAAATCTAATGTATAAAATTCTCATGTCGCGGTGTTTGTAGTTAAACTCCTTCGAAACGGCTTGACTGATTCTCATGAAATTTTGAGTGTATATTGAGTAGGTCTGAAAATCGGACAACATCTATTTTTCATCCACCTAAATGTTAAGTGTGGTCCACGCCAATTTTTTTTTAATTTTAGTGACAATCAGCATTAAAAAATACATACAACTTCAAATTTTCTCCTATCTACAATCAACAGTTACTTTTGTATGGCGATTTTAATATCGGCAATACAACGTTTGCTGGGTCAGCTAGTATTGATATAACAAGTGGGGCCCTGCGACTTTTATTTATTTCCAAGAACTAAAGATAAAATTCGAGGTATTCGCTTTAAGAGCCCTGAAGACGCGGTGAAAGCGTTCGAAAATGCCATAGAAGAGACCCCTAAGGAAGAATGGGCCCACTGCTTTTCTCAGTGGTTCCATCGAATGCGACGATGTGTAGAGAGGATCGGAAATTACTTCTTAAACAACAAAAATATTGGCAACTTCCTACATTAAGCCGTAATTCATTTTCTAAACATTTTCAGTGTTACCTAGGTATGTAGACGAACACCATATGTCTAGTACATAAGAATGGGTTTCAGTGAGTAATAATTATTCAAATGTTAAAAAAAAAACATTATAAGCACTGATAATCTGGATTAATCATTTCAAACAAATTCTGCAAAACAAAAGAAAATACGTTAATTTCGTAATCTGCTTAAGCTCAAACAAGTAATACAGGACAATATAAAGTATAACATTACAAAATGCAGCGACGCGTAAAGTTTCCGGCTATAGAAGTTGGAGTTATGCAGCCCAAACACCGGCCCGGAACTCGGGGACTGGAAATTTGGACCAAATTCTTTGGGTGTTTGAGTATTAATTAGCTCAGAACTAATTCTGTGCTGTCTCTGGACATTGCGGGATGAAATTCGGTAACTGCCTTAATTGAGTTCAGATAACTGAGAAATATTAATTTTATTATACAATAAACACATTTCACTGGATTTTCGTTTTGTAAATTTGGACTGTTGTTCACTTAATAAAAATACACATAGAGTTTGAATATTAAGAAGTTTTTTTTTTCATTTTTTTTAAAAATGAATCCTGTGTTTGTAATTACATTGGTGCTCACAATTTTCATATTGGAGCTTCTACTATACTAGAACAAGTACATCGTTGTGATCGTCAGAAATTGGTTTGACGGTAGTATTGCCCCAGACGAATATTGCACAAAGTGGAAGTTTTTCTAAAGATGATTAAATGATTCCTAATTTCAAACATAATTGAGTTTTTTTTTATTTGTTATATTATAACCATCATGCATGTGAGCAGTTCAGTTTTTGTGTATCAGTGATCCTATTTTATTCTAGATACAAGTAATATTGTTATCAATATCTCTTTATATACCCGTTTAAGGATCGCGCTTTTTTTATGAATATAAGGGACGAGACGAGCAGGACGTTCAGCTGATGGTAATTGATACGCCCTGCTCATTACAATTACAACTACACGGCACTACAACTGCGCTCGTCACCTTGAGACATTAGTTGTCATGTCTTATTTGCCCAGTAATTTCACTAGCTACGGCGTCATTCAGACTGAAAGACAATAATGCTTACACATCTACATGCTTCACGGCAAAAATAGGCGTCGTTGTGGTACCCATAATCTAGCCAGCACCCGGTGCAAAGGAGCCTCACGCTAGTAAAATTTTACAATTAACTTAGACTTTATCCTAATTGCGATTTAACTATTGATGCCTAAATTCCTCTCATATTCAAATTAGTTATATTATTCAGCAGGTGAATTAAACTCGTAATCCAATTTTCCATTTAACATTCAACGCGAGCTGCACGTGACCATATTGACCACTTTTCTGAATAATTTGTCGCCTGCGGATTACGAAATATGGGACATTTCACATCTCGCCACAATGTCGCTGCGGTCGACACTCACGACACGGACCAAATATAAAGGAAATCATGGAATTATACGTAATTCTGTTTACAGAGAAGGATTTATTAAATAGGTAACTTAGGCAAGAAATAGTATTATTATACTCGGTTGACCGTGTGGAATTTTATTACTCGAATAGCCTACGGCAACGAAAGAAATATATCCGTTTTTGTATGTTCGTTCCTTTATGGCGCTGTAAAGACGCTGGAAAGTCGTGAACTGATTATAATAATTTCATGCCACGCGCGACTAAAAGCCAAATATCTACATTTTGGATAGGATTTCCATAAAATCTTAGTGTTTAGCAAAAATAAGCCCGTCTAGAGTTTGCGGGACTCAAAACTAAGCCTGTGTCACTAAATGAAAGTGAAGGATGGATAATAAAATCTAACTGACAGAGCCAAGTCTTGATAGTGTGATCGGAAAAGGGAGATCTAACCTTTGCTGTCGATGGCCGAGTAGTGATCTACCGCTAGGGCTTGACTTTTATAGCGCTTGTGTTGGTATTCTTATCGCATTCGAGATATTGTGTTCGTCTTGGTCGTCTTTGTCGGTAACAAAGTATAATATTGTATACCGCTATATGTTCGGTTCGCTTTGTTGAAAAATCGTCGTAAAAACTCTTTGTAATGTTGAGAAATAGTGGGCAATTCCAGAACGCGATCAGGGTAGACTCTAGACGTACGGGACACATGTAGCCTTGCATTTATCCTGAAGTACCTGCAATTGCTGACTTGTTCACCGTCACTCTGAGATTTTTTTTATGGAAGAGGACAAACGAGCAGTATACCTGATGTTAAGTGATCACCGCCACCTACATTCTCTTGCAAGACCAAAAGAAACACAGGAGCGTTGTCGGCCTCTTAGAAAGGTGTATATGCTTTTTTTTGAAGGTACTCATGGCGAATCGTCCTGGAAACACAGCACAAGGAAGTAATTCCACACATCCAGATGGTGGGGATGATATCCTAATTTATGGCGTGTCGTGCGAAAGTTGAATTCGGCGGCAGGAATTAGGTCATATTAAGTAGAAGACAGACAATGGAGCGAGGTCTCTACGCATTATCAAGTGATAGAGCCATTTACAGAGCACTGAGTCCCGGACACTTCGACATCTCTGCGTTACATGCGGTCAAATGGTTCGAGATGATACTGGGATGCGCCAGACCAGAGATGACAGCAATACTCTATATGTGGCCGGACCTGCGATCTGTAGAGCTCTAAAAGGTGGGCCGACCTAAAGTATTGCTGTCCTCTATTGGACTCCCATCTTCGTCGAAGCCAATTTGGCATTGCCTTTCAGATGACCGCAGAATTGGCACACGATTGAAATTTTGACACGCAGTATACTAGGCGGGGCATTAAGGGAAGTGTTCTCGAAGATAAACGAAGAAGACGATTAATGGGATTTTTTTAGCAGTAAACACGCAAACTTGAGACTTCGCGGGGGTTAAATTGGACAAGGTTCTTTTAACCTATTTCTGCGGCCTTTTCAAGAGAGGACGCGATAGAAGACACAAGTTTCTTTCAACACTGGTCGTCAATTTCGCGAGTATCAACAGTCTGTCGTCTGCATATCAATGCATGTTGGAGGCGTCCAACATATCATTGATATGCAGAAGAAACAGTGTGGGAGATAGATACAGCCTTGGGGAACTCCATTGCTTACAGGATTCGGGTTTGAGCTCGAGCTGATTTAGATTTAGATGGAAATTTTAAGCTGCAATGTCATGTTGATCAGAAAACACCGTGCGAGGCGTACTTCCTGGATACTATAGTTTCATTGTGCATTAAATATGCTTCTTTGAAAACTACACTGTGGAGGCATACCACACCTGGCAAGATGGCAGGGGCAACATTTTGGTTTTTGGCATACGATATACATACATTGCGATGTTACATATATTTATACATTGCGATGTTCATACAGCGTCAGTTAATTTTATATTTTTATTAAGTATGTTGAAGAAAACTCTCTGCACAATGTAAAGGGATTTTAAGCATGAGACGATTGGCAAAGATTGCATCAAACGTCAGCTAATGCGATTTCCAGCGAGGAAAAACCCACGACTCCTTGAAGGTGATAGTTATACTGCCTCATAAATGAGCACATCTAGCTCGTCACTTATCTTGTTAAGCTTCGTTTTACAAGAGCCTACCCAGCTTGATTACTCAGATACAATTATTTCTTTAGCACTTCATTTGTTGTATTTTACAATTACTTTTGATTAACGCTTTGCTTTTAACGACTATGCAAGAAACCAAATAAAAGAAAATCTACGTCAATGTGATTCATAAAAATCGCTCACAAAAAAGCAAGGGTGGCTTAAAGAGAATTCAGCTTTTATAACCGAACATATAACACTACTGAACTGATTTAGTGATACCAGAAGACATGTAGCGCATCTCTTTAATAAAACCTTGGTTTCCAGCCGTATGTTAATTTATTGGAACGGTCATTCCTTGATAATTATTACACGGAAATTTGTATAAAGTATCTCAAAATTTTTAATTAGCTTCTAGTTGCTTGGGTGTGTTTGAATTAAGATTTATATTAATTGAATTTATGATATTAATCTTCCACTTCATTACATTAAACTTTTGACTGTTAACCACATATTATGGTAACATTGTTCGATTTATGGATCGCCTCCCAAATAATGACCCGCAATACATTACGAACCCGCAACATATTTATTCCACAATAATATCACTGCGGTAAGAATGTCCCAACGCGCGGAGAATTTAAAGGAAATTGCTGAAATTCGTCCAAATTATCTGCTATTATGTAATTGAGAATTTTGTGATACACTTTTTAACGTGATGAGTTTTTCGACGGCGATATTGTTTACAAGATATTTGTTATTTGGGAAGTAAAATATATATTATATTATTTTAATAAATGTAAGTGAGTTTCCTTGTAAGACTTAGCAAAGATTATCATTATGTGAATAGTTATTGCTACCGGTTCGTATATGTATTACCGAAAAAAACCAAAGCATGTTTATTTTAGTCCAAAACCTTCTACGTTTGTGACGATTACTATGTGCTTAATAAAATCCATTATAAATGTATTATGTTTTATTTTGTAAAGTAAGTCTACAATAAATTATCAAGAAAACTACATGCGTTATATTCAAGTAAAAGTTAATCAATCAACTTACCCGACCTTAATCACTTAAACATTTGGTCCTTCGAGACGTATATTTTGGGTTAGCGACCCTTAGAATCAGGTTCTTCTATAGTAACAAGTGACTGAAAGGGTAGTGTATGTTATTAAGTTATACATTTATAATATTATAGTATTACTATTAAAACAACTCTTTATTTTTAGGACCATAGTAAAATGGCATATTATACAGTCCATTTTCGTCCTCTCCCTTGATTTCAATCCGTATTAATTTAGTTTCTTTGATTAGGTCTTTTTCATCAACGTTCAAATGAACATATAGAGCAGAATTCTCGTTAAGAGTTAAGTAAAATATTTAAATACTGCATTTTGTCAGATACTCATATTAATACAAGTACCTTCATGGGTGACGGAGCTAACTAAAAATTCATGCTTAGTAAAAAGTTTGATATGGAAGTTCAAGATATGAGTTCAACTTCATGCAGAGGAAAAAGAGACATATCTGGAATAAGGCGGGTTAAGAACTCAGTACTTTTGATTTGAGCTACGCCAGATAATATTTTACAGTCTGTCGGGATAGGGATAGATTATGGCCCTTCATTTTGCACAGCACTGACGCAATTCCCTATAATTTATCACCCCGGGTAGACGTGTATGTAGCTCTTCCCACGAGTAGTCAACGCATTTGGTGAAAGAGCAACATCCTAAATAATTCCTCGTCTGATTAATAAATAACAGCATGGCTTGACCGACTCTTTTCCTGAGCCCATTATACTACAAAGGTATACTCATATTTTGTGAGACAAAAGCCAGGCTCCATTGTATAGGAAGCCGGCTAGGCTATGGGTACCACAACGGCGCCTATTTCTGCCGTGAAGCAGTATGTGTAAACATAACTGTGTTTCGGTCTGAAGGGCGCCGTAGCTAGTGAAATTACTGGGCAAATGAGACTTAACATCTTATGTCTCAAGGTGACGAGCGCAATTGTAGTGCCGCTAAGAATTTTTGGGTTTTTCAAGAATCAGCGGCAGCTGCACTGCATTATAATGGGTAGGGCGTATCAATTACCATCAGCTGAACGTTCTGCTCGTTTCGTCCCTTATTTTCATAAAAAAAAGGTTGATCGACCTAATCAGTTAATCGCCTAGTGCTGACATAATCTATTATATTATTCAGTCTTACTTTATATTCAATTTTATAATTACTAACTTTAATGTATACGTTTTTACGCTAGCAATAATCTCATACTCTAACAGGATGTGATGTTGGCTTAGATAATTTATACATCTAGATAGTCTTTTGCTTTCTAGACAACCGATAAAAACTGGCCAGATTTATTACTTTAGTGTGCGCTGTCACACGTCTTACACTCGCGATTTGTATGTCACTTTGTAATAGTGTGCGTGCATTTCTTAAAATAGAGGTTAACTGTCACCCCCAATTTATTTTTTGCATCTTCACAGTTGTCACTGCCTATCTAGATGCATAAATTATCTAAGGTTGTTGGCTTTCTGTCACTCACAAAGTATCTGTACAGACTAACAGCCTTTTTCAATAACGTATCTCTTACGGATAGCTAGTAACGGATACATTGCTGTCACCGTTTGATGACAAGATCTTATCTATCCATAGTGTTTTCAATAATATTTAGTTATAGTCCAATGCTTTATGTCGATAGGTTACTGAAATGTGAATAAGCGTAAAAGGATATATTTGTCTAGCTATAGTAAGTTAAACTAAGGATAGATAGGTTATTAAAAACGGTCGTAAATTAATTCACACACTCGTTAAGGTTGAGTTGCATTCAGTATAATTGAATTGCTTCGTGACTTCTGTTGTGTATATACTGTGCTTAATTATTAATTGCAATACATATCTTTAGATTCCTACCAGTCACAGAGAATCAAATTTAATCCTTCAGTGTAAATCATGAATAGGTGTTTCTATGAATATGAATATTCATGTCTCTAGGTGTACTGCTGAAGTCCGTATTTCTGTCCAGAGTTACGCTGCGATTCTAATGGTGTTGAAATTAATGAATATCTAAGAAATATCAATATTGGTAGTATATATATCGTATCTATATTGCCGTGATATTACAATTTCACTTTTAAATTATAATTTACCGGTAGATTGTCAATCGACTTCATTTATTACAATTTAACTTTTTAGTGGCATTATAGTGAAGTTGTTTAATCACCTCGTAGAAGCTCGCCCTGATTGTGATCTATTTACTAATAGACTTGAAGTGTTGGTGCAGTTGCTGCTCCAACTTTGTGAGTCCTCGCATAATAGCGTCTAACAATTATAGTTTAATGTACTTGATTATTGTAATTGGTGTTGTAACCGTTTTAATCAAAATAAATAATAAATAAATAAATAATGTCACGGGTACACTATAGTGATATTGTAAGGCTATGATATTTTGATAATTTTACTGGTCGTAAGTATATGAGGCCGTCTCTCATTGGTCTGTTTCTCTTATTTATTGAATAGTTATTATTTTTAGTTAGGCAAAAGAGTAATCAACTAATTGTTATCTAAGCGAACCGGCCTTTGTTCATAAGTGTCATAGCTGTAGCTGCCTTCATAAGTACATACCTACGACATATACATTTAAAAGTGGTAAAGATTGCGTCTGAATCGCACAGCAAGGGTTTCTTACTAATATGTATTATTAATATGTAATAATACCAGCTTGGGTAAATGAAGAATGGGATAGCGAGCCAGAAATTCAAATCCGGAGTCTCAAAAGGTTCTGTTCAACCGTAAACTATCTATACAGCCCAGACAGAGAATACTCTACTGCTAAGTCTGGCCAGTAGTGCTATATGACACCCAGAAACTTCTCGAAGCCTTTGAGATGTGGGGTTACCGCTGAATGCTGCTCCGTAGCAGCTGGACACAGAAAATTTGAATAATTTGGCCACGTTTTAAGACATGAGAGATACCAACTGCTCCAACTTATAATGATGGGCAAAGTAGAGGACTAACGACGCGCTGGAAGAAGAAAAAAGGCCTGGTTGCATAACATCCTAGAATGGACGAAGATCACCAGCGTAGAAATACTATTTCGGTTGGCGCAAGACCGGGAAAATTTGCTGAGCTGACGGCCAACCATCAGTAGTGGAGAGGCAGAACAAGAATAAGATTATGACAGTAATCACGACCATCATATTCACGAAGAAGCCTTACACACTGACTTTGACACATGATGATGCATCCAATATACGATAATTTATATTCATAATGTTAATTTTTTATTACTTTTTATGAAATATTTCATATTTTAAACAACTTTTTACTTTGAACACGATGAAAGCAGCAGGATAGATCTTAAACAGTTAGTTTCTTGTATGTTCTTCTCACGAGCTCAACATTTTTCAGTAATTTAAAAGAAATATTTATAGTGACGAATCAAAAGCGCTTAGTTTAAGTCTAATTGAATTAAGTTTATTTAACTTTGACTTTAATCATTGAACAAAACAATGTTTTTAAGCATAAGCATATTACCGGGATATCTTTCTTGATTTTTGAGTTTATTAGATTATTAGTAAATAGTTGGTTATTATTGGCAGTTATATTGAAATGCTTCTTGTCAGTCTTTTACTGTGTCATTATCTCCACTACTACCGGTTTCATTGTCGAACGCAACTCCAACACGGTACACTTCTAGAGAGAACTTCAACTTTTCACTTTCTACACATTCTCACACCATTATTCGAGCTGCCAGACAGTTGGTAACTGTCGTAATCTAAATCGCTTCCTGCACAATAATTCTTTTATAAAAAGCTTTCTTAAAAGCTAAACTTTCAAATCTAAGCAATTTGGCTCAGCGGAAGAGCGAGGAAGGAACGCGAGAAGTCGCGAGTTCGAGTCCCGCATCTTTCATAAATGTTGTTTTTTGATTTTATTTATATCTCGTCATTGAAAAATGGCGTTCTTAGTGAGATTGCTCACTGACCAACAACAAAATGTATGTCCACTCCGTATAAAATTTTAGTAATTTATTGTATAGTTTAAAAAAAAATCCCGATGAGCTTCCAGAAAGTAGTTCTTATTTAAATCTATAAGTCCTGTAATAACATGCAAAACTCAAATATTTTTTGTCTTCCTCAGGAATTTGTTAATTTTTTTTGTCATTATTTCTAAATTTCGTCATTTCAGTAATTTAAATAATAATAATATAATAATATTGACACACACTTTACACAAATTATCTTGCCCCAAATTAGGCATATATAGCCTGTGTTATGAGTCGCAAGACAACGATATTTAATACAATATACTTACTTAAACATACATAAATACATACTAACATCCATGACTCGGAAATAAACACCCATATTCATCATATAAATACTTGCACCTACCGGGATTCGAACCCGGGACCTCTAGCTTATTAGGCAGGATCGCTAACCACTCGGCTAAACAGGTCGTCAAGTAATGGCGTATTGCCATAATATTAACATATTCCGTTTATTGGCCGAACTCAATATGAAGATAGCGATCAACGAGAGACACAATATATCCGGAGCCTTGTAGGCACTCCATCAGAATTGTTACCTCAATAATTAATGAAGCGAGCCGTTGCGAGCAGGTGCGTAGTTTCAAACTATGTAAATTTCATTGCCTGGATATTTTATTGTCTTTGGTGGCTTAATTAAAATATCTTCTTGGGATTTCGCTTTGTTCCCGAATAAATTTACGCTTTGTCTCTTTGTAATGCACATTGCGGTTTGGTCACTCTGCTGATTAGCTTCCAAAAGCAAAATATCAACTACAAGAAAATTTGGACCAGTTGTATTTAGAATAAAAAGCTGAAAATATACAAATGATTTAAGTTTTCTTTAGAGTTAATTCCGCCAATATTTGTTTTTAAAACAATTCGACACGTGTTTCGCCTCTACACGAGGCATCCTCAGGACGTGTTGTCTCGCCAAAATCTGGCACAAGACTCAAACTCAGACTTTTTTGGCGAGACACTTAACACTAAAGAAAACATAAATCATTTGTATAATTATGGATTTCCGCAAAGTAACGCCTAATTCAATCAAATTAGCTGAAAATATTGAAAGTATGCATAATTCTTTTTTATATTTTGTAACAAATCTATACATTTATCGTAATTTTATTTAATGTAAATTAAAATAAAAAAATCTAAATATATATAAATCCAGTGTCCTGATGTTTGTTTCCAGTGAACTCCTAAACTAATGAACGGATTTTAATGGGGATTACTTCATGAAGTGCAATTTAGTCCAACTAGAGATGATAGTTTTAGTTTCAATTTGGGACCCATTTTTGTTTTTTATGGACATATTTTCTAATAGATAATTTATAGACGCACGGTTTGACAGTTCTACTGTGAAACAATTTTACTATAACAACAGGGAGTTTTACGAAATATTTCTTGATGTTTTGAAATATTATTGACAAATTCATAAAAAAACTATATATTATGCACCGAACAACGTCTATCGGGTCAGCGAGTATCTTTTTTTTATGATAATAAGGGACGAGACGAGCAGGACGTTCAGCTGATGGTGATTGATACGCCCTGCCCATTACAATGCAGTCCCGCTCAGGATTATCAAAAAACCCAAAAATTCTGAGCGGCACTACAATTGCGCTCGTCACCTTGAGACATAAGATGTTAAGTCTCATTTGCCCAGCAATTTCACTAGCTACGGCGCCCTTCAGACTGTAACACAGTAATGTTTATACATTACTGTTTCACGGCAGAAATAGGCGCCGTTGTGGTACGGCATCCTGTGCAAAAGAGCCGCCCCCTCCCATGTTATAAAACTAGTTGAATATCTTCCTAATTTTGATCCTTATAAATCAAATTATATAAAAGTATCAAATCAAATCAAGAAATATTAAATTAATTTAATCTATAATAAAAGTAATCTTATATAAAAGTTTTAATTTTGGACCTACATAAATATAAATTTCATCAAATTAAGCTTCATCTACTTTTTATCAACAGAAATATCTTATTATATTAACTAATTAATTAAAGGAAACATTTTGTTTAATGAACAAAGTGTAGGACTTTATAAATCCAATGAATATTTCACAAAATATACTGACAGAAAGGAAGGGCGATTTTCCTTCAGGCGTAATTGTGCCGGTAGTAAAATTATTTGATATTATAAAAAAATTAATAAACATTGTCGATTACAAATTAAAAAGTCGTGCTAATAACTGCTATACAAAGACGAATATACCAAAGTATTACATTTGAATAAAGATTGGTAAAATTTTGACAGCCCAGAGATTTGTACCCTAACTTCTAATACCCCTAAATTTGACCCCCTGGATTCGAATCCTGGTAGATACAATCTTTAAGATAAATTATATTTAAGTCTGTTTTCAAGTCATGGATGGTTGCGCGGAATATATGTATTTATATTGTATACTAGCTGACCCGACAGACGTTGTTCTGTATATAATAAATAAAATAATGTTTTTATATGTATTTGTCAATAATATATCATAACATCAAAAATTACTTCGTAAAATATGCACCCTGATGTCGTAATGAAATTGTTCCACAGAAGAACTGTCAAACCGTGCGTCAATAAATTCTCTCATAGAAATTATGTATGGACACATCAAAGGAAAAACAAATTTGTTGTTTTTATTTAATTCCGAGCATTTTCATGTTTATTCAAACCTTTTAAACCTACCCTGGACTTCCACAAATAATTCAAGACCAAAATTAGCCAAATCGATCCAGCCGTTCTCGAGTTTTAACGAGACTAATGAACAGCAATTCATTTTTATATATAAGAAGAAGATTATTTCCTATTATCCTACTCCTCCTTCAGTATCCTCTTTACCGCTTCTATATTCCATTTCCTTATGGCAGCGTACAAGGCCACATAGATGGCGCTAGTCGTTGGCAAAAGCCTTCGAATACGCTAATTACGCGAGGTGAATTGAAGGACGATCATTATTGCCTTCGAAGTGCCTCTGAGTGACACCGCTGCGCCGCCGCACGCATTATATTGAAATTCGCGCAATCACCGCACTAACTTTATAAAAGAAATAAATACCTGTGTATGTGTTAAGTTTTAGTCATAGTGTTACCTACTTGGAGATCAGCTGGAGACAGAACGAGCTCATCAAACAAGGTAGGTACGTTGCCTTCCTTCCGCCATATTACAATATAATCCTAATTTAAGTATATACTTATTGCCTACTTTATCAATGGGGGGTGGGGGGGTGGGGGGGGGAATTAATAATAATTAACGCATAATTGTACCTATCATTCGTAGCTAGCGATAATTCTATTTATTTGGTTTGTTTGTGAGGGAGTAGAATAAAGAAAATACTTTGTTTTTTATACAACTGAAAACAGAAAGCTCGGTTCTTTTGGATTTTACACTGTCAGATCATAAAATAAATACAAAAGCTGGATGTATTTCAGTTGTACGTAGTCATTTCGCGACTCACTTCCAAAATATTTACACCCGTGACAAACCGGGGCGAGTCGCTAGTCTTAATATATAAAAACTCCGGACACGTCGGGTATTTTATGAGGTAATTTGAAACTAGAATTAGGAAACTCGAATAGCTGTTGTAAACTGAAGAAGTTTTAATAGGCGCATCTAGGCGCGCTTAGACCTACATTAATTAGTTTCATATCCGAACTGGCGCAGGTCTTTTCATATCTACACTTTTATGTGTTGCTCGTGGGAGAACCTTGTGATAAATTGAATCTCACTTAGTTTGCTTAGAGATGAAAAAAATAAAAATTCACAGACAGAAATTTGGGAGATAATTGCAATAAATTGAAATCTAGTATTACTTAGCAATGCTTGCCCTTAAGTAACCGTTGTAATGATGTACAGAATCCCTACCCATTACAACGCAGTGGCCGCTCAGCATTATTGAAAAACTGAAAAATTCTGAGCGGCACTACAACTGCGTTCGTCATCTTGAGACATAAGATGTAAAGTCTCATTTGTCCAGTAATTTCATTAGTTACGGCGCCCTTCAAAACACAGTAATGCTCACAAATTACTTTACTTTACGGCAGAAATAAGCGCCGTTGATATAATATGGGTACCACCATAATCTAGCCGGCATCCGGTGCAAAGAAGCCTTCCTTGGCTGGTAATGGTTATGTTTTTTGATTTCCGTACAGTACGGCTTTTGCACATTTCAAATAATCATCATGTTTCTTAACTATAGCAATATATACAACACTCAATTACCAATCAAATTTACAAATAAATAACGATGATAGCCAATGAGTAGGTCACAAGTGAAGGTTGGGAACTATAAGTAATACAGAAATTCTGACAATGACACAAAAAACTGTTTTCTTCCTTTTTATTCTTAATAGGTTGTGTGTTGTTTCACATCCAGGTATATTCTTCATGCAAAGTCTCTCAGTGAACTGTATCTTTAATACTGCTCCAGTTTTGATAACGAATACATGTGATTTTTACACCAAGCAAAAAAATAGAACATGTCTAACATAATACAGAATTTCACTTATCCCAGCCTAGCGAAACTCTTTTAGAAAAAGGCGATTCACTCGATTGACAGTCATAGATATATTGACAGCTGATGATGGCCATAATCTTTTAAAAAACGGAGATAGCCGAAATATGCTACGTTCTAAGTAAATATTCGCTTTCAAACTTAGGCGGATTATACTTCGTCGCCAATCGCTATATTACGACAGTTTCAAACCTTCGTTTCATACCAAACTAAATTTCAAATTTTACTTAGGCAGTCCTGCCTCTTGGTACAATTGGTCAATAATCAAACCGACAGACACTTAAGAAAACCAATGGAAGAAATCGTTATTTTTTATTTCAGTCATCAAAACTCTCATCCATTTACATCATTAAAAATATATCGCCGATTGAGTTTTCTATTGAATCGGTTCAGCTTAAAATTTTATGAATGTCAGATAAAATTCAGATTGTCAAAATTATATATTTTTAACTAGACGCTGTTCTGTCAACAGAAAAAAAATACATAAGTATTTTGAATGATTTTATCTATTTACTCTACTGCGATTGCAAATTTTTTAAGTATTAAAATGGATGTAGTATTAACACACTTACATCCTTAATAGATATACATACATACATCCTTAAGAGATAGACATATGCCATCGCGGGCTTTTCTGTAGAGCTATATACGATACAGAATTCCATAATACATTATTTTGTTATATCTCAAAGGATTTAGACAGTGTTTTCGTTGAAAGCACGGTTTGTTTGTTCAGACACCTCCAACAAATATCGTTAATGTATGCAAATATATATACAAAAACTTAACAACTGTATACTAAATCCTTCCTCGAAAACCACGCTATCCATTGGTGAAAACAGCATGAAAATCGGTGCAATAGTTTTTGAGTTTATTGCGAACAGACATACAGATAGACGCGGCGGAGGACTTCGTTTTATAATATGTAGTGATACACAACCATCTCTATATTTTTCCTAAAAACTCTAAACCTGGAACTAAGACAAAAATTGACTGTTTGAAACACGCCATTTGTCAACGTCAAGCAATTCAGTCACCGAAGCGTGCGTAGTTCGTAAATTGCGATAAATTAGCGTTGAACCGGCAGTTTGCATGAAATTATTATAAATATTAATCACGAGAGCGTATTAATGATTAAAGTTGCTCGCGGCTCAAGGTGTGGCCCTGAAATTGTCGTTTAGAAACAAAGTGATTAAACATGTTTTGAGCACAAAAGTTAGTAAACTGTCGTATATAATTTATCGTGATGTAGCAGCATTTAAGGTTCGTTTTATAACTTAACTGTACAAACTTACACTATATTGAGAAATATTAGGCCAAGTCGATCTAGGCGTACAATCCGCAATTAGGGAGAGGATTTACTATTTTATGATTTTTATGAAAATACGGGACGAGACGAACAAGGCGTTAAGCTAATGGTAATTGATACGCCCTGCCCATTACAATGCAGTGCTGCTCAGGATTCTTAAAAAGCCCAAGAATTTGAGACATAAGATGTTAAGTCTCATTTGCCCAGTTATTTCACTAGCTACGGCGCCCTTCAGTCCAAAACACAGTTTTATTTTGTCAAATCTTCAATGGTGGTAATACTTTTAAAGTTTAAGATTTTCATAGGATTTTTTTTATTTACAATATAATAATGCTTATAACAATATTTACGTTGGATGTACATTATATTAAAAATATTTTAGGCTCCCTATATAATAATTGGAACTGGATTGCATGTATCTTATAAATGTTAGCATAGTTTTGTATTATTATGTTTACCTATATAATAGTTACATATAATAGTTATATATAATAGAACCTATTGCCACCTATAAAACACTGGCCTGCAAAAGTGAGTATCACACTTTTCAAATTAATTTTTATTCTTAACTATAGAAGGTAGAGATTTAAGATTAAAAACATTTTGTTGCATATTTTATAGGCTTTAATTCTTAGAAGCTATCATTATACATTAGTAACATTTTTAACTTAAAAAAGATAAAACAATGAAAATAGACATTTTTAGTTTAGTGTAAAAAAATTCAACTAAAATGTATTACATGTTATTTAATTTTTAATAACTGGTATTGCCTCCTCGAGCTCTGATTACAGCTTCGAGCCGGTTTGGCATACTGAACACGAGGTTTCGTCCACTTTGAAAAAGGAATGGTTTTGTTTTTGAAGTTTTTTTTCAGCCAATTATTAAAAGAAGGTTACCGACTATAAAGTTTTTATGTACAAAATTAAATTCTCTTTGGAGTCCTTTTTATTTCGAAAGTATATCTTGTGATCTTAAAACGTTATCCCAATTTCAAAAGTGTGATACTTACTTTTGAAGGCAAGTGCATATCAGATTCATTTCGTATAAAATTTAATATTAATTATTAATGTTATTATATATTATAAGAGTATACATTAACAATACAAGACAAAATCAACTTATAATAATATATATATTCATTTTTAAGGATACAAAACTTAATACAATGAGAAGATTACAGCAACTCTCTATCCAAGTGGTTGCTTCTCTCATTGTATCCACGAGTGGCCGCTGAAAACCATTGCAGTGTTGGTGTCTTCTGCATTAACACAATTATATTGTGTTGAGTCAGTTACTTATAGCAAGAAGTCACGCGCCGTACGGTCTTTTAAATTTTATTAAGTATTTAAGATTTTTTATTAATATTGTAAGTTAAAGACATTGTCTTTTTCGGCTGCTTATAATAAAGTTATTTATATTGTATTCTGTTCTATGTCTTGGCTTATCTGTTGGCTAAAATAATTTCTAGCGATAGGGTTTCAACTAACTTTATTAAGATATACGATAAATAGGTTTTATTTGCGTAAGATACATTGTACAATCTCCGCGCCTCTGGGCCCCATGGGCCAAGTGTCTTGCCACGAAACGGCACAAATATATTATTTATATATATAATCTGATAAATTTTATAAAGCAATGATTTACTAATTATGATTTATATTATTAAAAAATATTCAAAACACTATAGAAGCCCGTTCAGGGAAAATAGATCAAAAAGCATTGAAAGGTGCACTATAAATTTAAAGTTACTTATATTACGTGGAAAAGTTATTCTTCTTATTTTGGTGTTTTCATTGGTACAATTAAGCACAGCACTTTGAGACATAAGATATTAAGTCTTATTACTGGTAATTTCACTAGGTACGGTACCCTTCAATTCAAAACAACACTGTTTGCACGATAATTCTCCACGAAAGAAAATGGCACAACCATGGTATCCACCTAGCCAGCAGCCTATGCAATGAAGCCTCCCACTGGTAAAAATGAATTTTCCAATTATTGAAATGCTGCAAGCATGATATAATAATTACAATTATAATAGTGAGAGAAATAACTATTATTTTTGTAAGTTGCTCAGATTTAATTTCTGTTAAGCGCGTCATTCGCTTACTGCGTGGCCAAACACCATTATGTATTCATTCCCTTAGTCGTCACACTCACACAGGAGTATATTCTTGCAAATGAGAGTTCTCCACGTAGACGGTAGAAGGGCAGCTTTGACAGCACAAAACGAATAAATTAAGCGAGCTTGAGGCATGTCACATAATCGAGCCGCCTAAATTGAATTAGATGACTTTGAAAAACGAAAATTTGAGGAATACCCTCATAAACATATAAAAATACTCCAGGAATGTTTAATTTTCGAACGTTCATTCCTTTCATTGCACCCTTGCTACACGTTATACTGTGGAATCGCACTGGATGTCTAATGGCAGAGATAAAACTAAAATGGAAGTTATTTATATTTATTTATTTATAACAAATTCTGTAATTTATGTTTTAATTGAGATTTCATTTATTTAATTCGGCTTTAATTTTAAGAAAATTTAAAATAAACTTTGATTATTCAATTCTAATACCATTTCAATTAGTTATGTTTGTTTGGACATACTGATTTTTTTTTTCTTTGAGTAAATTAATTAAGTTATTTCAAACATTAAAAAAAAAACATGTAAAATAAGCACTAGAATAAATGACTTTAATTTTTATTTCTTTTGAACTTTATAGAATTATTGTAGCTGTAATTACACATTAGGTTTTTGTGTTAAAGTTATATTTTGTTTTATTAAAATTTCTTTAAATAAACGTGTTTTTTATGGCAATAAGGAACGAGTCCAGCAGGACCGTTAGCTGATGGTAATTGATACGCCCTGCCCATTACAATCCAGTGCCACTCAGGATTCTTGAAAAACCCAAAAATTCTGAGCGGCTCTACAAATTGCGTTCGTCACCTTGAGACATAAGATGTTAAGTCTCATTTGCCTAGTAATTTCACTAGCTACGGTGTCCTTCAGACCGAAACACAAATAATGCTTACACATTACTGCTTCAGGGTAGAAATAGGCTCCGTTGTGGTACCCATAAAGTAAGTAATTTAAGACACGTGTTAATAAAAGAAAATACTATCTATTATTATGCCCTAACAAAATCGTAGGAAACGCAAAGTTAGAAGTTATTTCGTGACTATGCTTTTTGGTAATTGTGAAAACGAATGTTAATGGTAGCTTTGACCTTTCTTTATTATTTATGGTAAAAGGTTAAGGTTATGTCTACACAAGGTGTTAAATTAATATACACCTGCATACCACTGACGCTGTCTCAATATACCCGATAAGTCATTCTTATCGCCTTATATTGGGACGCGTGAATTGCAATTTCCATACAAACTTTTATCGCTGGTAAGTAACGTCGTCCCATTGACAGACAGCGTGTACAGATAAGGTGAGTTACCGTCGATAAGTGTATTGGGACAGAAAAGTCAACGGTAGTTACAATTTTTAACTCAAGTAAGAGATAGACTGAATATTGGGAACGGCCGTAAGTGATTGATTGATCTTCAGATATTTCTCACCTTCATCAAACGTCGACAAATACCAGGACAACATAAATGAAATACGGTCAACCCAAACCATAACGATCAATTTAATCAATCACCTTAGTTGAATAGAAGCAAAGGCCACTTTTTTTTTGGTGTCTGAAGCCATCCTCGTATACGATACGTCCAAATTCGTCGCGCTTTAGTGGTAACTGATTCAGTAACTATATTTAGGACCGTGTGATCAAAAGCTTCTAATTTATAAGTTGCTTCTGAATTTAGACGACTAAAATAAGCGCTTAAGGCGAAGGGTAAACAGAAAATATGCAAACAAGGTGTTTTTAGACAAGTTTTGTGGTGAAAATATAGGATTTGAAGCTATGAACACTACTTTATCCTGTTACACATACCCTTAAGTCTTACTTGTAGGTTGCTAATGCTTATTGTTGGTTAAAGTTAGTACTCCAGAGCTATAACTACCAGTTTTCTTTGCAGTTAAACAAATTTTTTTCTCTGCATCATGCATTTATTTTGAATACTAGTATCATAAAAGTTGTTCTTATAGATTTTACTTTTTTATGTAGCTACATTTATTTAGATTAGTCAGATCAATAATGAGGATTGTAAGCAATTAAGCAGTTTGCGTCTGTTAAAATGTTACATTTTCGACCCAAGAATTTCGAAAATATTGGCTTTGTTACATAGGAGCCGTGAACTTATATTGCTCAAGGTCGCCGGCATTTAGTGTCGCCTTAAGTGATTGATTGATCTTGAGATATTTCACCTTCATCAAACGTCGATAAATACCAGAAAAACATAAATGAAATACAATCAACCCAAACAATAACGATCAATTTAATCACCCTAGTTGAATAGTTATTGATAACCGATGAATATTACATAATCGCTCCACGTAACGTAAATCGTTCAGTCTCGAATAATAAATGCAATATAACGCGGTGCCGTTGGATTAATTACGCCGCGGAAAAATACAATGGCTCGGTATAAATCATCAATTCTGAACGATTTTTTATAATAGCCCTATAGGTCCGTCACACACACTCATTTTACAAAACGAAAAATTATCCAATGAATCCGTTTGTCATGTGAATTTGACTTTTCAATTGAATTGTAAAAAAAATGAATGAGCATGTGATAATAAATTACAAATAGTAATAGTACACGGAAAGCATTTCTATGGCCTTATGCTACTATGACAAAAACACCAGAGAGAATTTTTCACCGGGAACATTGTATCGTGAATTTTTTTAAAAGAAAGTATAAGATTTATAAACATACACATATTGTAACGTCCAATATAGTAAAAATAATACAAAGTAGTGACATTAGGTACAACTCTGAAAGAGTGACGTCATTCACAGCACGAATCTATCATAAATTTTCTTATTTACCATAACCAAGCTTGTTTTTGTAGCAACCCTTAACATAAGCCGCATAATGATGCCTCGAGTTTTATAAACACAAGTAGGTATCGTTTCAAGTAGCCGGCACCAGGATTGGCACCAAAACAGCTGAGCAGGTGACTTCTGCGGGCGCGCGGGACTTGTTGGCATAACAGAGAAAATACTAGCAAATAAACCAACAATGCGTACGAGAGAGTAGAACATCTCTTACGGTGATACAGGAAGATGGGAAAGAAAGGGAATCTCTAGTGACTGTGATGCCCTAATGATGGCTATACTAGCCTTCCAAAACCAGCAAGTGCCCCAGGTCATTAGATTTTTCAGGTACACGAATATCGAAAGTGCCGTACGGCACACTATTCCCTTACCAAGTTCTGACCCTTATTTTGTTAATAAGATGATTTATTTTACATGGTCTTCTAGCTTGTTTCAATAGCTTTCAGATGCATTCACTCAAATCATCCTAACTATAAGCACTCTAATAATACATGTATAATGATACGCATTGACAGAACGCTGCGCGCGCGCTATAATCACGCCGATATGAGTGCTTGTGAACTTGCAGATTTCGGAAGGCTAGTTGTGATGAGGTAGTTTATGATAATGTTCACAGAAGTATTCCCTTGCACAATCGAAGCACTTAACTCAGCAGGAGGAGCTATTGGGTAAAATTTACCACAATATAGTCCTAAAATTCGTATTTTTATTTCTGCTTAACTTTGTACCGCGACGCTTTAGGTACCTTTCGAGGAACGTGCGACTGTCCGCCATTTTGAAAATGCGGCGAGTTTGACGGGTAATTTTTATCCAGGTATTTTTTACAAAAGAAATGCTAAATTGAAACTTGTTACTATTTTTATTAAGAGAAATAATATGATATGTTTGTTTGATATTGACATCATTTTTTATTTTTTTTTAAATAGATTTAGATTCTAATTTTTGTTTCTTTATAAGCCATGTGCAAAAAACCACTATTTTTTATGCTGTAATTTCATTTAAAAGAAAATATTATAAATTAGTAGATAAATAATATTTTATTGACACATTGTTTTGTTAAATTTATATTAAAATATTTAGAAAAATTTATTACGTTAAAATACCTATAACAAATTCCCATTTTTTACAATAAATCCACTGTGGTATTTTTTACCCGGTTGCGACAGTCCGTATTACATTATGAGGTGCTGATATCTAGCTGAATTAATTGTATCTAAATCACATCCTCAAAACTTTTAAGAGGCGCAGAACGCTCCGGGGTTCAAGTGGGGTAGGTCTTCTGCCTGGTGTAAGGGCTTTTCCTGTAACCCTAATAACCTGTGTACATAAATTCATAATGATTTTATAAAAGCGGACAACCCGTCAAATTTTTTGTACAATTCTAGTACCTTATTAAGGCGATTTAACGCTTTTTTCTTTAAAAAAAAACACTGATAGATATCGTCTGTATTGCATGTAGGTTTCTATCGAAGCAGAAAAAACAAATTTGAAGAAACAAATTCAGTATAACTCTCTAAATTTCCGCTGTTTTGAACAAATTTTAACTTGAACTTTGGCCGTTCTTAATGTATAAATAAATTGTTAAAATAAAGAATATATTGCCATAGAAATCTTGCGCATGTAATGGAGATTCTATATGTTAAACATTTATTTTGGAAGGATTACTCAAAATCACGTATTTCCTGGTAGAAGTTTCATGGGATTTCTACACACTATTTTTCGTTCAATGTTAGCGCTTTCTATTGTCATCAACAGTAGTACAATAGCATTCATATTATAATCAAATTCAAACATTAAGAAACATTACTCCCAACTATCTTTATCATTCAAATAATCTTTCCCTTTTTAATTGGTAATATTTTAATATCATTTGGGATTTTATTAAAACATATAAAACACTTTAAAAGATTTAGTTATTTTACGGAGCTTAGTAAAATGGATTTTTAACGCAAAAGCAAAGTAATGTAACATTTTTAATCTTAGTAAAGATTAATAGTATTAAAATGAGTTCAAATTTGTATTTTGTAGCCACTACGTAAGCATCCAGGTTACATTGCGATGGTATGAATTTATATCTTTTTACTACACACTATTACACTTTCCAGCAGCTAATATAAGTCATCATAAAGTGGTTTACATCATAATATATTTAGTAAAGTGCACTTAACTCGTGTACCGTAAAGTTCTTTACGAGGTTTCATGTACTACACAAATAAGAAAAACATTGTCTCTTGGTTTTTAAAGTATAAAAAACGATAAGCAAAAATGACAATACAATCAGGATTTATATAATATCACAATAATCTAAACTAATATTTTATTATTTTAGATATATTTATTTATTAAGTTTAATTTCAAATTATGAACATAATATGACTTAATTAATAACGCTATTTATATAAATAATAATAAAATAAAACTTAAGTAATCTAACAAAATTAATTAATTACAAATAGAAAATATAATTAAGATCGCTATCAGCAGGTAAGGTGCCCATGAAGCTGGCATATTTGTATTGATTTTAGATTATTATATTATTACTAGCTGACCCACCAAACGTTGTATTGCCGATATTAAAATCGCGATACAAAAGTAACTGTTGATCGTAGATGGGTGAAAATTTGAAGTTGTATGTATTTTTTAATGCTGACTCATAATCAAACTAATTTAAAAAAAATGTCAAAAAAATAAAATCATGTGGACCACCCTTAACGTTTAGGGGGATGAAAAATAGATGTTGTCCGATTCTCAGACCGACCCAATATGCACTCAAAATTTCATGAGAATCGGTCAAGCCGTTTCGGATGAGTTCAAAGTTTAACACCATGACACGAGAATTTTATATGTTAGTGTTAGTGTCTGGGACTTTATTATCAAAGGGTATACATTTACCATTAAAGCTATCATGTATCTTATGAAGCCTACTAGAACTATATACATGCAATCCCTTATTTCCTGTTATAAAAATTAAAATCACTAGTAAGAGCAATAATTATTTCGGGATAAGTAGTTTTTTACATATTATTGGAATAAAATTTTTGTTATAACTCCATAGTTTTAATCCAAACGCATATCTTTTTAAGAAATCGTAGAGCGACATGGCGAAGTTACCGCTCCTTTTAAATCTCTGATGGATACGGGTTTACTTTTTTACTATATTTTTTTAAACAATGTGTTATTTTTTTAATGTGATAACCCTCACTTCTAGGATTATTACACAAAAACGCTGTTCTGTCACACAACTCGGATCAACTCTGTATCAAAAACTAACCATAAACTATGAGCCGAATAGCCGAATATAATGGTCCCTGTGGTATGTGTGTTATACACAATACTATGTAATATTATGCAATAACAAAAAAAAATAAAAAAAAAAATTCACAAATAAAATTTGAAAAACAAAATTTTATGACGGATGCGGGACTCGAACCCACGACCTCTAGCGTTCCGTGCCAGTGCTCTAATCAACTGAGCTAACCGAGCGAGTGACGTATCGTCATAAAATCTTCTATGCTTTGTTCAACTCTCAGGTTGTGGCTTCACGATACGGCTTGGCAGTTGACCCGAGTTGTGTGACAGAATAGCGTGTCAAAGATTCTTTTTTACGGCCCTAGATGTTTTTCTTCTAAAGTATGGTCACGACAATCTAAATTATTGCAAACGAGCGTAGGCCTGCGACTTCGCCTGTAAGCATTCTGTTTACTTTGCAATGATCATTAAATCAAATTTATTAACAATTTCAGGGATTCTCAATTCAATGTATAAATAAACCCAATATTAATTTAGCATTTTAGTATGAGCACCAAAGAGTCTCCACTTGATAAGTTATACATATTGCAAGTTAATTAAATTTATTCAAGTCAGCCATCAACGACCTGTATAGCCGAGTGGTTAGCGATCCTACCTACTAAGCTAGAGGTCCCAAGCTTTTATATGGTGAATATAGATGTTTGTTTCCGAGTAATGGATGTTTAAATGTATTTATGTATGTTTATATGACTTTATGTATGTTTAAGTAAGTATATTGTATTAAATATATCATTGTCATGTAACCCATAACACAGGCTATATATGCTTAACTTGGGGCAAGATAATTTGTGTAAAAAGTGTGTCAATATTATTATTATTATTATCAACGAACAAGTATTGGGTGATTGAAATTTGTGATTGAAAATTGAAATTGCAGTGGGGCCCCCATATTGAAGGATTGGCGAATACGGCGAGATTAGCATACTTTAGTTATTTTCATAGTATTATGTCCTATGGTATATTGTTATGGGGCAGTGCGGCCGATATTAATACTATCTTTGTGCTGCAAAAGAGGGCTATTCGCGCGATTTATAACCTAGGTCCTAAAGAATCATTAAGAGAAAAATTTAAAGAAATAAATATTTTGATTGTTGCTTATCAATACATTTTCGATAATGTTTTGTATGTTCATAAGCACATTGAGGAATTTTCTAGAAACTGTGACATTCATAATGTTAACACGAGGAACAAACATAAACTTGTAATGCCTACTACTCGGTTGGGTCGACTTAGTAAGTCTTTTGTTGGGCGATGTATATGCTTCTACAATATGATCCCAGAAAATGTACAAAACAAATGTGTTACGAAATTTAAAAGAATTGTTAAAAAACGTTTGTGTGGGAAAGGTTATTATAGCATAAACGATTTTCTTAATGACACCACGGACTGAGAATAAAGCGAACACCCTCAGGCTCTTTAATTATAAATGTTTATTGTACGATATTACATTGTAATCCATATTTTATATTAAAAAAAAGCCCGCTGAGTTTCTTGCGCCCATTCTTCTCAGGTCTGAGGCAGTCTCTTTTGAATGGGTGGTACATTTTGACGTTCAATAAGTGATTTTGAATCCTATTTTGAATAATAATATAATATTAATATTTTATTATATTAATAAAAACTACTTTGAGCCTTCGAAAGTTCAAACTGAGTTGAAACTGTTCGCACATATATACCTTATATAATTTATACGTCTAAATAGAGCCTCCTGCTGTTAGACAACCGATGAAAACAGGCCAGGTTTATTACTTTAGTGTGCGTGACAAGCTACGTCTTACACACGCGATTTGTATGTCATTTTGTGTTAGTGTCCGTGCATTGCTCAAAATAGACAACTGTCAACCTCAATTTTTCCGTTGTTTTCACAGCTGTCATAGTCTATCTAGAGTCTAGGCGTATAAATCATCTAAGATTATAATATGTTGATTCTGATTTAGCAATTTATTATTCAAACAAAACAAATCTTATAACTATATTTACAATACTATGGCTACATAAAATTAAAACTATCATTACGTGGAAGCGTACCAAGAATACTGGCAGCATTATAACGTTGGATAGCAAGGCTTATCCGTTGATCGAAATAGCTGCCAGCGCTTTGGTTTCCAATAGCCCTATTGAGGTGCGAAGATAGTATTTTGAACATTCTCCGCGCCTCTGGGCCCCACGGGCCAAGTGTCTCGACACCAAACGGCACAAAGAGGTATGACTCACTGAGACCAACATATTTGCGACGCTTGCTGTCTTCGGCAGTCGAAGCAGCAGCCCCAGCACCAACTGACGTAACTTGGACATGAGAAGGAGCCAGAGTGTCGACGCAAGTAGCGTCCCACACCAGCGCCCTTCCCCGTGTCCAAGCCACCAGCGTCATTCCATCAGGGCGCTTGCCATCGCGGCGGGTAATACCATTAGGCTCTAAAACAGCTGGTATGTATAAAACATATATGCTTATAATATGTTAAATTTTATATATGAATAATGTTTTGTTTAAGGACGCGATAATTCCGACTAACCAGGAAACAACTTATGATGTTGAATGTAATAACCCGCCTTAATACTTACCCTCAGTGACAAAATTTAACTCATGTTATTACTCTAAATTACAACTAAGTTAATTGTCACACTCTGTGCAGTTCTTTCTCATTAGTGTCTAATGTTTGCCACCTTGTTATTAGCACATACGCTAACACAACTTTGCACTACCACCTTGTCCCCCTTGCTAGGGCTGCCATTTCATGTTTTTTAACCAACTTCGAAAGGAGAAGGTTCTCAATTCGATTGGTACTTTTTTATGTATGTTACGCTGAGGATTGTGATTCGGTTTTCATGATTCTTCTCTAGTTTGATTCGAAATGTTTGCCATGCATTTTTCATTTTATGAATATTTTTGTTTACGTCGATGATGTTATTATAGTTTGTGTATTGATTTTTAAAGAGCCTTCATTTAGATTGATTATATATTATTATTATTATTAACCCATTTGTCGAGAAGTGGGTCTTAGGCTACCTGTCATTCATAGCTAACAAACGTTCAATAACAACGTGAAATAGGGGATCTATATTGTTTAAGGTACGTGAAACATTTCGAAGGCCTGCACATATTAGCTACTTAAAAAATTACTGTTTAATATATGGTAATAAAAACAACGAAATCTTATAGTTTACATGATTTATGACACATAAATGTAAGAAATAAAAAAAAACTACGTTTAAAAAAATCGACTTCGAAAACTGAAAAGTAAAATAACTTAATAAATATTTAATTAAATAGTCATAAATTACTATATATATGTATATGAAGTCGGTGCCAAGCCAAATTAATTAGCAGGTACCTACACTCACCACTCGTGACTTTGAGCAGGATAGCTTCGTATAGAACCAAATAACCCAAGCGGGCAAGCACCAACTTAAACCCTATCAATAGGTAGCATATACAAATAATTATAGTAATTTATTAATATTAAAGGTATAAGATTAACATAAGAGGTGTATTAAATTAAATCTTTACTAAGTTATTTTAAAGTGTTAAAGTGAAACTTTTATTACATCGTCTCAAACGTTTTCGTCTGTGTGTTGCATTTCGCGTGACGGTCGGGCGGCGCCTATAGATCGCAGCAGATGACCGTGTAGTAGACTATTACTCATTTGTGCCAGTGCTCCACGCTATTTTGTTTGTTTTTTTTTTATTTCCCATTATTATTCCAATTTTCCAAGTATAAAATTAAGATTGATAAAGCGATTTTTATACTCTTAATGGAATATTATATAAATTTTTTTTAGTTAAATGTCTATAATGTTAAAAAAAGTTTGTCTTTCACCGTGGTTTCATAAAACCACACAATTCTTTTTATTCTAATTTTCTTTTTTTTTAAACGTTGTTTTTTTTGTTTCAATACAATTATAAGTTTTGATCAACTCTATACTTATTATCAAATCAAATCAAAATCAGTTTATTCACGTAGGTCACGGAAATGACACTTATGAATGTCAAAAAATAATAAAAAAAATATTCTTATTGAATCTACCGCTACTTCGTAAAGGGTTGAGCTAATGAGAAGAAGTAGCAAGAAACTCACTGCCACTCTTTTATATCAAGATTTACAGATCATTTACATTACAATATAATATGTAATATGTAAAATGATTATATATAAGAGATCGAGCAAGATCGAGATCACTTAGTGGAGTCACTTAGATAATTTATATGTCTAGATAGAGTCTCTTTCTGTTAGGCAACACAAGAAAACAGGCCTGGTTTATTGCTTTTGTGTGCCTGACAGCTGCCTCTTACACTTGGAATACGCGAGCCACTTTGTTTTAGTAAGCGTAAGTTGCTGAAAATAGAGGTTAACTGTTCGCAGATTTTTTTTTCGACGTGTTCACAGCTATCACAATCTTTATAGCCTGGGATAAGATTATGATTATTTTATGGCAATAGCAAAGACAGTACAATATTTCACTAATAGGAGCGCAAAAAAATAATACTGGGAGAGTTTCATGCACCGCTTCTTCTCTTCGCTCTTCTCTCTCCGAGCTCTATTTAATTATTAGAAATGACATCAAATAGAATTCTAAAGGAATCCAATTTTGAGAAAATAAATGCCTTTATGCCTTTATTACATTTCAAAAGTATTTAATTTAAAACTGCAGCATTCTTCATATTATACAACTACTCTACAGTATTTTCGTTTGATCAATATACCTGAAACGGATTGTTTGTTTTCAATTTCCACGAAAAATTATCAATGTTTGGAATGGCACGACGTAGTTTAAATACGAGATAGCGAACCGTCGTTCCGACCAATCTAATCCTTTAGGCACTTTTCTAAATTGATTTCAGCGAAATTGGACAAAAGTCACGAAGTTCGGCGATTTCGGTTTGTTTGATGTCGTTTTAAGAACGGTATATGTTTCAATAAAGTTGAAAATTTTGGTTTCTGAAACTGGTGCTCTTAAGTATTGTTTGTTGTAAGAATTTTGGTAGCAAATTGGTTGTTTAATAATTTTCATCAACATGTCAAAGTCAGTATCAATATTAATATAAATTCATCGTACATTAATATAATTTACAACTCTACACTTAAAACTGACCGCATCAACACAATCAACAAAAATTTTATGCAAATTACGACCTGTATAGCCGAGTGGTTAGCGATCCTACCTACTAATCTAGAGGTCCCGGGTTCGGATCCCGGTAGGTGCAAGCATTAATATGATGAATATGGATGTTTGTTTCCGAGTCATGTTTATATGTATTTATGTATGTTTAAGCGAGTATATTGTATTAAATATATCATTGTGTTGTAACCCATAACACAGGCTATATATAATTAATTTGGGGCAAGATGATTTGTGTAAAAAGTGTGTCAATATTCATAAAAATAAATGCAAATTATACCTTGCCGCTTCAATATATTGTCAGGGAATCTTCAACCTGTAGAGGTTAATATATAATATATTTTAATAGATGGATACCTTTGAATATGTACGTGTTAACATTCGCAAACATTAACAGTCGTGAACTCCTTCATCATTTGATGGATTCATTGGCTTATTGTATACCTACTCTAACAGGTTGTGGCTTCATTTGGCTTGGCACGGAACGCGAGAGGTCGTGGGTTCGAGTCCCGCATCGTTCATAAAATTTTGTTTTCAAATTCTATTTGTGTATTAATCCTAACAGTGAGGGTTTTCACTATAAAAACATTACAAATTGTTTAGATTTGCAAGAGCTACATCTCAAGTCAATTTCCTAATATGCAAATATTGGGGTTGAGCAGGTTATCAACTGTAAAGTAGATCCTGTAGATGAAGCCACAACCTGAAGGTTGAGCAAAGCATACAAGATTTACCAACGATACGTAATTAATTTGTTTCAAATTATTGTGTTATAAAGTTTGTAAGGCTGCAAAGTTTTTTAGTTTGTTTGTATGTTTACACTTGTTAATCTCTGTACCTACCACTCGAATTTGAATAATACCTTTCCTCAGTATTTAATTTAACGAGAGGCTCCAGAGACTTTTTGATGAAAAGACGCTTCCATATGTCTTTCTACTTATGCAAATAATAGTGTATAATATATTATACATCTACAGCTATTGATTTAAAAGAGTGGCAATGAGTTTCTTGCCACTTCATCTCATTGAAGCCCAAACATTTGCGAAGTGGTGGGAAATATAAAAAGAAAATAAAACTTTTGATATAAGTGTCATTTCCGTAATGCTGATTCACAAATTTGATTGTATTTCTTTTGATTGATGTGGAACAAACTGTTATTCTTAAACTGGGCATAGCAAATGAAGTGAATAATTATTATTGTGACCTAAATAAAATTGAAAGCGATATTAAAATATTAATCCCAATCGATAAAGATGCCACTCCGAAATCTTTGAGGCGTCTAAAAGGAATCAAACCTGTATTAAAAGCTTTCCCAAATGTATAAAGGTTCGGCGTCTGTCAAGCGAGAAATTAAAGGTCCGACGTGTATAACGTTGGTCATGTAACTGATAGGCTTTTTTCAGCATCACTTCAGAAATGTTTGCTCCAACGGGCAGAGATCTTTGTGAATAATAATACTTTGAGCGCTTGTTATGATGGGAATAAATAATGGATATGTACAGAACTTCATTGGCACTCTACCAAATTTGCTAGAAAGTATGATTATCATTCTTTACTGGAGATAAAAGAAAGTCTATCGTCGACTGTGCAACCACGAATTTTGAAGTTCTTTCGTTACATCTCCAGAAATGAAGGATTGACTGAGTGGTTGATAGTGCTAGGCCAGGTGGAGGGGAATTGAGCGAGAGGGCGCCCACCCACGCGATGGACGGATCTACTCAAAGTAGTACCCAGACTACTGTGGTGGAGTGCTCCTGCAATGATGCAAAACATCAAATTGGAGGAGCATCGTGAGGAAAGCAGTGTGACCCAAAACTAAGAAGACCAATGGTGACAAATGTTGCATCATCTCAGTGACCACAACCACTCTAACAAGAGTCACCGATTGCGAAGAGGAATGATAATCATAATGTTAACACCAGAACAAACATAAACTGATTATGCCTACTGCTCGGTTAAATCGAGCCAAAGAATATGTATTAGTACAAGTACAGAAGTCTCACTCTGCAATATCAATTAAAGAAATAGGGACTCTTGCGGCCATACAATAAAGTATAATTCAATCACTCACCGCGTTAATAACCTACATTTTTATTCGCCTAGAAGCTGCCTCTCTTTCTATCGCGTGACTCTTATCTCTTCTGATGGCATTAGGGTTGTCTTCTTTACCTAAAACTGTACCTACTTAGTATAAAGTGAACATATAAAAATAGCTTTTCTATAATATAAATAGGTATGTCATCGTAATTATAAAAAAATATTCTTTCGGTGTCAACCCTGCATTAGTTGTAGATAGTAATGTATGCGTTGCAAGACCACGACATACCACCTACTTAGTATAGGACATAAATAGGCTATCATTAATGGTAATTCATTATAATAATAATCACTTTAAATTAGATTGTTTCAGCGTCCTTAGGAAGCTTAAAAATAATTTTGGACCACAATGACCTTTAATATACTTTGTTTTTATTTAATGTTTTAACTTTTTTAAATGATCACTCGGAGGTGACCAACAAAGCTCGCGCATGCTTCACTGCTTGCTCGTGAGTCCTTACTGAATAGCCTCTCTGTAGAGGCCGCCGCGCGTACATACGATTTCGATACCTACACGGGGAATGAGACAGGCCTGGTCGTGGTAGTAAGTCTTTTTTTAGGCGATGTATATTATGCTTTTACAACATGATCCCGGAAAATTTACAAAACAAACGTGTTTCGAAATTTTAAAGAAACGTTAATGTGGTAAAGGTTACTATAAAGTAAATTACTCTCTTAATTATACCACAGATGAGAATGAAGCGACTGCTACGCAATAATATTGTGACGAAATCTTAAAAAACACATGTGTGCAATTCAGACGTGGTAGAAGTGAAACCTTCGAAAATTTTGCCTTCATATCATCAATCAGATAATGCGACGAATGTAAAATTTCAGGAAGAGGATAATTGTAGGTTTTAATAAGGATCGTAGTGTTACAAAGTTTGATAATTACTTTACAATTTATTGGTATATTTATTACATAGGTTTATTTAGACTCAGAACTTTGGATAAATGATACAAAAGGCTTGTGGTACCTAAAGTATGAACTAAATAACTTGGTCTATATCTTTGAAATACTGCGTTAATTACTGTTTTTGATCTTGTTGTAGATACAGTGCGACTACTGCACATTTTCAAATTTAATTTGGCGTCCAAAAATTCAATCAACGGTATCGCTGTATCCGATGGAAAATTTACATATAACCTGCATAATATGAAGTCCTGGTACATGTTTATTTATTTATTTATTTATTTATTCAAGGTCCACCAACACAGAATACACACGACAATTCATAAGATTGTAACATAAATTTCAAAAATCGTGTTCCTGCAATTACAGGTGAACACATCATGCACATAAACATACAAATAATTTAGTTCTTAATTATATAAAATCAAATTGAAGTCCTATAACGTTAACATGTCAAAACAATATAAAAAGATACATTAATTCCACAAATTATTACAAGCTACATTACAGTCACTTCAATATAATCACTAAAATACAATATACAATATATTTTGTCAATGCGTTTTTTATTATATATTAGGTCATTACATTTTACTAATCAGAGTGTCAGGTTTCTCTCAAATTGTGCTACCGTTGTGTTGCAAATGTTGCTAGGATGACACATTATTTCAACAGCTATGAAAGACATAACTACTATCGCTACCATACTTATGTTCTCCTGGTGTCGATGTAGTAATACGTCGTGCGCATGACGTCAGAATATATTAAGGTTCTTTCGCGTCATACATAAAACAATCTCTTCTTCAACTATGATCACCTGGTACCAAAACACTGTATAATGCTTCCTATCTCATTTTCTCACACTTTCATCTTATGAATTTATGTGTCCGTCTCTTTTTACTGTCTCGCTTTTACGTTTCATCGACTTTCAAATCACAACGGTGCTAAATAAGTTTTCACTTCAATAAAAAAAAAAGAAGCCTCCTGTGTTTTTTGCGCTCTTTCTTCTCAGGTCTGATGTATACATTTTCGAATGTGCTGTAATTGGTAGTTTTTGACGTTTTGGATTACTTATAGGAATGTAAAAGTTATGTTTCAAATCATTTACTAGAGCAAAAATATTGGTCCGGCAAATTTGTTGAGCACACAAATTGTAGAGTAAGTTGGGCTATCCTGAGAGAATGATTAATCACGCTTCTGGGTTCAAGGCTGAGTTTAATTAAAATGGGATTAGCCCGGGCTTGCACTAGCCTATATGTGCTTACGGAAATCTCGGTTCAAGTGGCTTTCTTGGAAGAATTAGTTTAATCTCGCTGTATCACATCCCCTCAATGTATAACTTGTATCTTATTCACATGTTTTTTTTTGTATAATAAAACGTTAGTTATGTGTCTTATAAAATTTTAGATTATTAGAATGAATGATTAGTAGATATGAATCTCTCTTCAGTGAGGATAATTAAAATAGGGAAATCACGTGGAATTTTTTTAAGCATTTGAAAGTAATGTGCTATATCAATATCAAAGTTATGTATTTACAAGAAATATTCATCGTTAACTTTTTTTTATAATTGAGCGGGCAAACGGACAAGAGGCTCACGGGATGGGGAGAGGTAAGGCAACGGCCCATGGACATCCGCAACAACAGGTGTCAAGAGATGTGATGCCAGCCTTTAGGGTGGGAGTATGCTCTTTTCTTGAAGGTCCCTAAGTCGTATCGGTTCGGGAAAACCGCAGCCGGTATATGATTAAACAAAGTGGCTGTGCGAGGCAAGAAATTTCTTGCAAAATGCTCGGTTGTGGAATGCCAGACGTCAACGTTATGTGGGTGGTACTTTGCACGTAATGTCCGGTGGTGGAATTCGGCCGCTGGAATCAATCGGAACAGCTCCACTGAGCACTCCCCGTGATAAATGCGGTAGAAGATGCAGAGAGAACCCACATCGCAACGCAACTCGAAAGAATCAAGCCGATCGGAGATGATTCTAATAACGTTAAATTGGTTAACTTTAAGTTAATATTATGATAATTGTGATTTCGTTAATGCCTAACTCACCCTTTTCTAAGATCCATAATTACAGCCAAGTGATTAGTGACCATGCCTACTGAGCTAGGGGTTCCGGGTTCGACTTCCGGTAGGTGCAAACATTTATATAGATAAATATGGATGTTTATATCTATTGGTGTATGTTTAAATAAGTATTGTGTATTAAATATATCGTCTCGCTCCCATAAGTCTAAGTCTAATTAAGTAAAAGTAAGGCTAGCTCTAGTTTGTGGCAAGATAATTTGTGAAAGAGTATGTCCATAATTACAATTATTAATTAAATCATTTGAAATGTTACAGTATCACCTTCAGCAGAAAAATAAGAAATATTAATTTTGATTACAGTATAAATGGCAACATATTAGAAACGGTCAATCAAATAAATGATCTCGGGATCATTCTAGATTGTAAGTTGAGTTTCATACCACATATTGATAATCTGGTGAGTAATGCTCTTAAACTGTTAGGTTTCATAACAAGAAGTACAAAAGAATTTAAAAGATCATCCACAAAATTAACGCTGTTTAATTCAATGATTAGAAGTAAACTTGAATATTGCTCTGTTGTATGGAATCCTAACCATCAAGTGCATAAAGACAGAATAGAAAGAGTACAAAAAAAATTATTACGACACTTAGCCTACAAGGACAATATATTAAAAGAAATTAATAATACCAACGATCTCTTAAAACTTTATAAAACTATATCACTATGCAATCGTAGAAACTCAATAGATCTCTGTTTTTTGCATAAAATTGTAAATGGAGCTATTGATAGCCCGAACTTATTAAACAGAATAAGGTTAGCAGTTCCAAGACAAAATGCACGGTCACATATTAAAAATAAAATTACTTTTATGCCAATAATTACAAAGAGTAACCTAGGTAGGGCCGCTCCTATTAACAGAATTGTAATGTCCTATAACAATATATTTAAAATAGCAGAGTTGGACATATTTTGGAACTCTGCATCGATTTTCAAGCGCAAAATTAAAAATCATTTAATTAAATAACATCATTCGTTTTTCTTTTCGTATTTAATAATAGTTGCTGTATTTTAAATTTAGTTTATATAAAATTTTTTTTTTTTTTTGTTTAGAGTGATAAATTTTTTATATTTTTGTTTAGGTAACCAATTTATTGAGTAAATTAGATAAGTAGCAAGTAAACGAAGAAATTGTCATATTATGTTAATAATGTTTTTAAGTACTTGTAATTTAATTAAGTAATTAATTGCATGTCGAGTTAGCCCGTAAATGGGGTATACGATGTTAAATAATATAAGTAATTAATGTGTAAATATACTATAAGGTAATACATTGTATGCAACGTGGGCTTCCTGTTAAATAAATAAATAAAAATAAATAAATAAATTACAATTATATTAATTAAATAATAATAATAAATAAATATGTCATTGACTATTTAGCAATATGAGTACCATCATAAATGGCAAATAAAAATCGATTCTTAAATTTTAGTTACCTTATTTCTTAAATACTAGTAACAGAAAATTCGCATTTTAATTTCAACAAAATGCGTTCTTGGTGAATCTGGATTACTGGCACTGATCCTTAAAAGTCAAACTAAGTTTGAAGTTTGCTTTTATTATTCAGATATTATTTATATCGGCGATTGGTCTAGTGGTTAACGGCCGTTTTCAATAACGTATCTCTAGTTGCGGATATATGCTATCACCGTTTAATGACAAGATCTTATCTATCTATAGTTATGTCGATAGGTTATTGAAAACGGCCGTAAAGCGCTATGTCGTATCCTCAAAGGCGTGAGTTTAAATACGTAACGTCAACAAATTTCATTTTTTTTATGGAAAAGAAGGACACACGAGCGTACGAATTTTTTAGATATATATAAAATTTATAAATTTTTATTCCACAAGTGAGAGAAATTACGTGATAAATAACTTATTACTATTATTATTGACAATATAAACATGACGAAGCTACAGTTTTGTAAGTATTTCATTTTATTTTCTCCCAGCCCTGTAAGCGAGCGTAACGTAATACGCCCAATCTCAGTCCATCGTTACATAATCTTTCAAACGTTCGAACCACTTTTCCTCCTCAGCCATATCCTCTGGAGAGCACTGAACCCTAATGTTTTTCTCTCGGCCCATAATTGGGTGGATAAGGACGTAAACGCAGCCTGTCACTTACGAGGTTACTCTAGGGACGACTTTTACCCAAGAAATTAAGTTATGATTGATTTGCTAACGTATTTAGGATAGCCCACGTACGAGGTCAAAGGGTTGTAGAAAATGTATATTGATTTTTAAAAAGCCTTTACTATCATTATTAAGTGCTACTTAAAGCTTATTATATCAATTTATTTGTAAAAGAACAACTTTTTTAACTTTCTAAGCTTTTTGCGTGTTTACTCAAAGCTCGAGTGCTGTACTTGTTAGAACTTTTAAATGCCTTATGAAATTTCCAACACTTTCTTTTGTATGTTGTTTTAAAAATAATATATATGTATCTGTAAAGAATTAACCAGAATAATCTATTATTTATTTGTATTTCTTTATCTATTCCTAGGAACAGGTAACATCAATCTAAAGGTAAAATATCAAAATCTCAATGTGCAATTTTCGTCGGCACAATAATGCCAACTATTTTTGTAGTTGTTGATATAAAGTTGTATGTTGTCTGCGATACATGAAAGCAAGAAGGACTCCTAGATCAGGTAGTGACAACGTGTAAAATTATTCGTGGACGTCTCGATGCGCCTGATCTCCACAATAATCTGTTACATGTTATATGGCAACCATCCCTTAACCCGCGAGGTGCCAATCAGACGTCTGACGTCTGCTATCAAAACTACAGTTGAGTGCCAAACCACACGTCGTACGTCTGCTGGGCACACAACGGTAGAAGATATTTTTTCGTTAAATATACATAGAGTAAGACAAGCAATACGATATACCACAAGAAAGGTAATTTAACAGACTATAAAAGTAAAAATATTTCATTTTAAAACTTTATCTGTGTAAATACGACAAGCCGTCAAAATGCGGTCAGCCGTTTAGCCCTACTTTAAACGAAATTTGTTTAAATTACGCAGTATCTATTGTTTATGTGATCTAACAAAGCGCTAGTTTGTTTAATAACAAAAGCATTGACGTTCTACGTTTTATAAACAAGCCGAAACACTTCAAAAGCAATAAATTTTATTGTAACATGAGCCCGTTGAAACTGGCGGCGGTAACGCGCGGCGGCTTAAGACAGGCATGTGCACCACGCGCGCTTGTGGCAGCTTAGCCAGTGACGGGTTATTTCGCAAACAGTTGCGCGAAGTAAGTCGCCAATACCACTCATCCTCTCCGCACAACAATGCCTATTTCAATAGATATTACATTAATACTCTTACCAGTACGTTTCTCAGGATCTCTGAAGAGTATGTCTTCAAGAGGCGTCGGTGGTGATCGGCCCTTACTGTTAACAGCAACAGCGGTCAGCCGAAACCGGACATCCCACTCCAGTCCTCTGACTGTCCATGAAGGTTCTTCTGATGTAAGGTTTATCCTGCACCAATAAATTTAATTATAGTATAATTATATATATATTATACTAGCTGACCCGACAGATGTTCTGAATATCCTATTAATATTATAAATGTGAAAGTTTGTATGTCTGGATGTATGTTTGAACTTCTTTAACGCAAAAACTACTGAATGGATTATGATCAAACTTTACAATAATATAGCTTACACACCAGAATAACACATAGGCTATTATTTATAAAACTATCGCGTGAATGATACTCTATATGGCAAAACACCGTTTGCCGGGTCAGCTAGTAATAAATAAAATTATGTTTTTAAGAATTGAAACGTCACTATCATAATGGATAACCGAAATAAAGTTCTCGCACGTAGCGGTAATCGTCACTCACAAAGACAGAAGGATGCACTCTTTGTCTAAAGTATCGATCGACATAGAAGATGGATTCTAATGGTCCATAAATTAATTTGTGACGAAATTTAAGATTTATCAATCTACATAAAAATAATCTGATAGATAATTAACAACCGTAGTTAATCTACCAACTATTAGCTAAAATTAAGTTTATTTTTTACCTCTTGAGAGATATAAAGATATATAGATAGTTCTATTTGACTAATCCATTATGTTATTTTTTTAAGACGACGATTGACAACGGTTGAGACGACTTTGATTCGTGTGTTGTATCAACATCTGTGTATATTTAAAATTTGCTTATTACTTTTGACATTGTTTAAATTTTATTGTTTATCAATTAATTTTATGTTATTTTTAATTTTATTTGTAAACAATATTATATGCTGTGTTAATAAGTGTAATTGGTTATAGGCCGTTCTTGTTAACAATAAATAAATAGATTCTAATTAGTTATTTATTTTAAGCTATTCTTTCACTTTTATTTCTGGACGACGGGGGACACCTCAAAGGAAGAACAAAATTTTTGTTTATATTTATTTTTTTCCGAGAATTTTCATATTTATTCACCTTTTAAACCTTCCCTGGACTTCCACAAATAATACCAAAATTAGCCAAATTGGTCCAGCCGTTCTCGAGCTTAAGCGAGACTAACGAACAGCAATTCATTTATATATATACATAGATTATCATTTTCGATATTTTTATGAGTTTCAATTAAGCATATGACGTCTATTTCGAGATTCAAGATAGCCGATGTGACTATTTCAATAAAATCAATATGGATATCATTTTTAAGGTTTTCGGGAGTGTCGATTCTGAATATGACATCTATTTTGAGATCCAAGATGGCGCATGTAACTTTATCAATAAAATCTATGTGGGTATCATCATCAAGGTTTTCGGGAATGTTAATTCCGTATATGACATAATGATATTTATATCTGCCTTATTCGTAACTATATCCCGGCGGCTTCACTCCTGTCAAAAAGTTATTTTTGGAAAGTGTGAACAATATTCTTTGTCATCTCTGTATCGGCTGTTATATGTATAAGACAATTAAAATCCAACTAACTTTATCTAGCGTTGCTCCCGTCAAAAAAGTAGGTAGTATTTTTATAAATCATTGTAAATCAAATAAAGGCTTAAAATAATCATAATAATGATAATTTTGTTAAGTAGTCTTTTTATTTATAACGAAAAAATATCATAATAAAAAAGTATACCCGTATAATTGTTTTCTTTATACCTCGATTAGAACTTAATATTATTATTTTTATAATAAGGAACTTCGTTTTTCTTTTGCTAATCAATTATACTGTAATCGCAATAAATTAATTGAGATATTGTAAAATAAAATTGCAAAAGGTGCGATAATTCTACTACAAAACAAACATTCATTCAATGAAATGTTAGCGGGGAATCTAGGGAACGTAATCCAATCGTTTTCTAATTATTTAATCAAAATCCATTTATCGGTTCTGACATTTGGCCTAGAATCAAAGCCTTGAATTAAATTATTGTATTATGTTTCAACGATCAAACATCTTTTTTGTCTAATTTAGGAGCAATGAACGGATGAATCTTTCTTGTTCTAAGGTCACCCTTGCGAATTATATCACATATGAGTCACAGTTTGCACTTTTTGGCCCAAATTCAAATGTTAAATGTAAATCAAATTCAAAATTAAAATATTTTTATTCAAAATAGGATTTAAAATGACTTTTTGAAAGTCAAAACTACCCAATCGAAATAGAATGTCTTAGATCTGAGAAGAATGGGTGCAAGAGACTCAGCGGGCTTTTTTTTAATTTAGTTATAATATATGTAGTGTAATATCTTATGTCGTAATATCGTAGTTTAAAATATATAATTAAAAAGCCTGAGGGCGTTCGGTCCATTCTCAGTCTGTGGTAGCAATACGAAAGTCATTAAAGTTATAGTGACCTTTACCACATAATATTTCATAACAATTCTTTTGAATGTCGTAACACACGTTTTGTACATTTCCTGGTATTACTCTGTGAAACCATAAATACACCGCCCAATAAAAGACTGACTAGCTTGACTGACCAATATACTATCTACAGATAGAGATAAATTACTAACTTCTACTGTCAGTAATTACCTGTCAATAATCTGAAGCTGTCCCAATATACCCGATAAGTCATTGTTATCGCCTTATATTGGGACGCATGAATTGCAATTCCCATACAAACTTCTATCGCTGGTAAGCTATACGACCCATTGACAGACAGCGTGTACGGTGAATTACAGTCGATAAGTTATTGGGACAGAAAAGTAAACGATAGTTACGATTTTTTATTCAAGTAGGCCACAACCGGAGATAGACTGAATATTGGGAACGGCCGCTAACCGAGTAGTAGTCATACCAAGTTTATGTTTGTTCCTCGTGTTAACATTAGGATTGTCACAGTTTCTAGCAAATTCGTTAATGTGTTTATGAACATACAAAACAATATGTTATGTTTTTAAAGTGATAACCCTCACTTCTAGGATTAATACACAAATAAAATTTGAAAAACAAAGTTTTATGAACGATGCGGGATTCATTGTGTATTAATCCTAGAAGTGAGGGTTATCACTTCAAAAACATAACATATTGTTTAGATTTACAAGAGCGACATCTCAAGTCAATTTCCTAATATGCAAATATTGGCGTCGAGCAGGTTATCAACTGTAAAGTAGATCCTGTAGATGAAGCCACAATCTGAGAGTTGAACACAGCAAACAGAATTTTATGGCGAGGCGGTAATCGAACGGTTAGCTCAGTTGGTTAGAGCACCGGCACGGAACGCCGGAGGAATCGCGCATCGTTCATAAAATTTAGTTTTCAAATTTTATTTCTGTAACATACAAAATATTATAAAGAATATATGTAGAATTTATGTGGTAAGCATGCCTTTCATCCAGAAATATACTAACTACTAATTAATTAAAATGAATTGTTTTTTGTAAACATTCTAATTACACGTGTGAGCGAATGTTCTTTACAATATTAAAAGTAATGTCAACATTCATTAGTCCCCCCTATCTTTACAACCTTCCTTCTTCTAAAAGACCTTTTATAAGTTAAAATGTAGCTTTTTATTGCGAGACGTGAATTCAAGAGCTATGATTAAAGGGAAGATATTTTCATTAGCTGAATTTTGTCCCAGTAATTAAGTGGACACAATGTTTATTTTCGCTGAACATTTTTTATTCGTATATTGAACATATTTACGATTCAACAGCGGCAAATTATTTTGTGTACTAACGTTTGAAATAAATATTTTCATAACAATCATCTACGGATGAGTTTCTTGTTTGGTGGAAGGTATTTTTGTTTTATTTTTATTTATTTATGGCTTTATTTACTTACATCTATACATTTAGATATTTACTTATAACTTGTATTTGTTAGTATGTGTTAGTATTTCACTATTTTAAATAAAAAATACTAATTTTGTTACTATAATTAGTTATTATTTTCGACATAAGGACCGCCTTTAGCGGTAAAAGCCTCCTCCATTGATTTCCACTTGTTCCTGTCTCTTGCAATTCTTGTCCACATCTTTCCTGCTGTTTCTACTATGTCATCGCTCCATCTCTTATTAGGCCTGCCTCGATTTCTTTTCCTATTTATAGGGTACCAGTTCGTTACGAATTTGGACCATCTTTCGTCTTTTGTTCTTTGTATGTGTGCAGCCCAGGTAGATATATTATAATTTAAATATATTGCTGTTGAATTTATTTCGCTATAGAAAGGTATCTCCTTATTCACTTGAATTGAAATTCAAATATTATTATTAACAATAGGACTTTAAATTTTTTATTGAACGCTGACTGACTAAAAAGCTTAGGTGGCTTCTTTGTTTTAATAAAATTTCATAACCTTAATTTATTATTAAATTTACTGATCACCAGTCGCTTCATTCCCAATCTGTGGTATTATTAAGAAAGTTATTGCAGTATATGTTGCAGTGACCTTCACTAGAACATTTTTCAACAATTCCTTAGAATTTCGTAATACATTTAATAGGATCATGTTGTAAAAACATATATACCATCGAACAAAAGACTCACTAACTCGACTTAACCGAGTAGTAGGCATAACAATTTTATGTTTGTTCCTGGTGTTAAAATTATGATTGTCACGGTTTCTAGAAAATTCGCAAACATTATCAAGAACATATTGAGAGGCAATAGCTTAAATGTTTATTTCTTTAAATATTTTACTAAATGACTCTTTAGGCGGACGTATAAATATAAATTGCAAATTATGAAATATTGAAAAAAATAAATATAAATATGAGATTTTAAATAGAAATTACCTTGGAGTGGACTCGTCGCCGGTATAAACTTCCAGCAGGAAATGCTGCTGAAGACCACCGTCGAATCCAGCTACACATGATACCTCCACGGAATCTGACGTTTGGTTCCAGAGAGTACAATTTCTCGGTGCGTGAGGCTTCCCTGCGGATTAAAAAAAATCAATTCAACATTTTGTCAGTGCCTAACTAAAGTATTATTGTATTGGTTCCAGAGAGTACGATTTCTCGGTGCGTGAGGCTTCCCTACGGACTACAAATATATTAATTCAACATTTGTTAGTGTCTAAGTAATATATTATTGTATTGGTTCCAGAGAGTACAATTTCTCGGTATTCAATGCCAGTTCCTCCCATTTGCTCAAGGTTGTTGGCATTTAGAGTCGCCTTAACATAGTGCAGTGTCCTACTATAGCATTAATTGGTGGTGGCGAAACTATAAAATGCTACTAGCATTGTGTAGTAAAAACATGATACATTTTAATATTATTTGTTGTTTATATTGAAGATAATATACGCATAATACGAGAGGAACCCAAAGTTGGAAATGAGATAAACATTTGTGATTGAAAGAAACTATTAGCAATACTTTCCCGAGATATTTCTAAGAATGTGTATTGTGTTTTCTTACTTGAAATATTAAAAAACAAAACCATCTATTAAAACCTTTACGCTTTGACGCTTTTTAATCACGAAGTAGTTATTTCATATTTTAAATGAATACAAACGTAATTCATACCTGCAGCGACCATTTGAAAAACACATGGCATTATTTGGGAACCAACTTCATTTGATGCAGAGCAGGATAGTGTCCCATAATCTAAATCTGCCACGGGGGTATATCTGAAAATAATGAAAAAAATTAGTTTATAAATTTTAACTATATAGTTACCTATATTTAAATAGTATTATATTTCACGAAATCTAATAAACATTTTCTCTAAGAACATTTTAATGAAATGAAATGAAATTTTATTTGCAAGAAACATTGTACTTAAGGTGTTAACATAATATTATTGATAATCCAATTATCACTACTGTTATATTGATACATGTCGGATTTCACAGTGGTATAATTAATATTTATAAAATTGAAAATTAAAGATATTATAATATGAGACGTGATTTTTATAGATATTTCAGGTGGAAGACGTCCACAGCTGGACAAAGATCGACTAAAAATCTGAACTATGATCTATTCTGCGCTGCACTTATCCAGCTTATTCCGGAGATTTCGACCAGATCTTTGGTACATCTTGTGCCTATCAACATTGCGTCTTCCGGTGCGAGTAAGCTATTTGAGGACTTAATTTAACTGTCTTTCAAGCAATGTGCCCTGCTCCCTGTCACTTTAGTTTACGAATCATCCGGGCTATGTCATCTATCTTATCTTTTATATATAAAAATGAATTGCTGTTCGTTAGTCTCGCTGAAACTCGAGAACGGCTGGACCGATTTGGCAAATTTAGGTCTTGAATTATTTGTGGAAGTCCAGAGAAGGTTTAGAAGGTGAATAAATAGGAAAATGCTGCTAAATTAAATAAAAACAACAAATTTGTTTTTCTGTGTTTATACATAATTTACATGAGAGAATTTCTTGACGCACGGTTTGACAGTTCTGCTGTGAAACAATTTCATTACAACAACAGGGAGCATATTTTACGAAATAATTCTTGATGTTATGAAATATTATTGACAAATTAATAAAAAACATTATTTTATTTATTATATACAGAACAACGTCTGTCGGGTCAACTAATATTAAATATAAAATTATGTCACTATATCATATATCTTTTATTTTTAATGGTTTACATAAAAAAGTTTTTAAAGAATAGTTCTAAAAATTAACTACAATGCCTAGATGTCTTATTTTATAGAGTATGTGGAAAAGCAAAAGTTTGTGAAGCTCAAAGGATGTTAGATTCCAAAATACATACTTGAGACTAGAAGCACTTCCGTTGGAGGTATATCTGTCAGCTGCTACGTCAATTGTCTCTCCCGAGTTGTTGAACTTCCACTTGAAGACTGCGGCGGGGGGATCAGCATCCACCTCGCAAACAATCACGACTGACTCCCCCCTGGCTGCACCCACTACTGACACACCGCCATTCCCGGTCCGACATGAGGGCGCATCTGTTTGACAATTTATTTATATTACCAGGAGCAGTTTAGGGGTTCGCCTTTGACTTTTGGCGACTAAGGGAGACTAAACGCCCGCCCATTATTTCCCATTGAAGTGAAAACTGCTAAAGGCGAATTAAGCGATTTATAGCACGTTACCTACCAATACAAAATGTTAATAGTGTACCTATAGCTATAATAATAATAATAATAATAATAATAATAATAATAATAATAATAATAATAATAATAATAATAATAATAATAATAATAATAATAATAATAATAATAATAATAATAATAATAATAATAATAATAATAATAATAATAATAATAATAATAATAATAATAATAATAATAATAATAATAATAATAATAATAATAATAATAAATCTTTATTTGTTGCAAAAGAAAAAAATACAATTTTGCTTAAAATTACCCTCGACCCCCAAACTAGGACAGCCCGTGACATGGGGGTCAGTCTCTTCCCAGTTGTGCATTCTAAAATGTCAAATAACAAACATCAACATATTTTAAGGTCTAACAATGGAAGTTATGCAACAAATTATGAACACAGAAACTATTTTATATATTATTTAGGGCGTGTATTGTGTGTTTGTGTGTGTATGTGTGTGTGTATATGTGTTTGTATATGTGTGTGTGTGTGCGTGTGTGTGTGTGTGTGTGTATGTGTGTATGTGTGTGAGTATGTGTTTAGCTTTTTATTTTCAAATGCTATACCTGGATTAAGTAGTGGTTATCGAATAAGATTTTCAGTAGCTTCGTAATTTAGGTTTCTTAACATGTTCTTGAGTTTATGTCTAAGTTCATATATATTACAATGCATAATTTTAAGTTTTGTATTAATATTTTTGAAAAGTAATCGTCCCAAATAGTTATATTGGCGTTGTGCAAATGAACTTTTTGTTCGGGGAATGTGTATTACAGGTCGACGTCGGGGAGTACTGTCCAGTGGTGGGATTCGGTGCATCCGATGGTAACGTGTAACGCTTCTGTCTATATACAGCTGACGTACCGTAAGAAGTTCAGTGATTTTGTATAGTTCCTCAGTAGAGAATCTACGAGGTTTACCGAGCATCACCTTTATGATAGCTCTTTGCGCTCTTTCTACCTCGATAAGGTGTGAGGAGGCTGCTCCACCCCATGCAGATATGCAATAGATCAGTAGAGATTGACATAGTGCTTTATAAACCTGTATTATCAATTTGGTGTCAGCAACGTCACGGAGGTTTCTAAATACGGGGATTAGCCTCCTGACTCTATTAGCAAGTGCTGTGATGTGGGGATGCCATTTTAGGTTTTCGTCGATGACAACTCCCAAGTACTTCATGGTTACTTCTTTACCGAGTACTTCACAGGAGCAGTCATTAGGAGTGACTTCTAATTAGTTACAGGGAAACGTGTGTAACTTAAGTTTGAAATTAGAAGGGGGCTGGGTGACTCGCGTTATGCTAAAGCAAATGTACTTGGTTTTTTGAGCATTTATGGTGAGTAGATTATTTTCCAATGTTTTTGTGATCCTGCTAAGTCCAATTTCAGCTGTTGTGCGGGTCTCATTCCACGTTCTCCCATGAAATATTATGGTAGTGTCATCGGCAAAGGCAATAAGTTGGGCATTATCTAGTTTTATGTTGCAAATTTCATTAGCGTATACTAAAAAAAGCGTCGGTCCCAACGTGCTACCTTGTGGAATGCCGTGTGTCACATTTAGGTTCTTGCTAATGTATTCTGCTACTTTTACTTTTTGCGTCCTTCCTAATAGGTAGTTATTAAACCAGTCAAGTGCGATTCCTCGTATACCAAGGCCTTCCATTTTTCGGAGTAGGAGAGGTATGGACACGGTTTCAAACGCTTTTTTGAGGTCAAGAAATACTCCCAGGCATTTGTTTCTTTGGTCCAAGTGCTTGGTGACAGTATTGGAAAAGGAGATCACAGCATCTTCTGTAGATTTTTTAGCCCTGAAACCATATTGGTTACTTGCTATCAGGTTATGTTGTTCAAGGTAGCGTATTAGTCTTGAATTAACCACCTTTTCCAATACCTTACTCAAGGCTCTTAGTAGTGAGATGGGCCTGTAGTTTGAGATGGACAGCTTATCACCACTCTTATAAATTGGAACAACTATCGCTTGCTTGAATAATGATGGGAAAGTACCTGTCATCATACTGAGGTTACAAAGATGATCAATAGGATAGCAAAGGATATCCCGGAACTTTCTCAATATACTCGTAGGTACGCCATCATCGCCAGGTGCGCAGCGAATTTTTAGGTTCCCCAGAACTAGGGATTCCAGTGGATTGGAAGCCAAGTTTAATAATTCATTAGCCGAGGTTTTTTGCGGGCTTAATTGGCATATTTCTTTTATAACATCCCAGGTTTTTTTTTCTTACCATTTTGTTGCCGGAGTTTATTTTGATAATAATTTATTTTTAATTTCTTAGTTATTTCTTTACACATATTTCTATAACTGATATATTTTAATTTATGTTCCGCACTTACAATACATAAAAATGTTAATAGTGTACCTATAGCTATGAACTTAGATTTTTATCCTATGAGTGTGTATGTATATAATTTTTGGAGTGTGTCAGCTAAGATAGGTTTATAACTACATACATAGTTATAGGGGAGATGTGCTGAGTCGTGAGGAGGCGAGAGGCGAGAGCGGGTCGCGGCGGAAGGACACCGATTACAAAAATAACAATAATCGTAACTAGAATTAGTTAATTATTATTAGATTTTATGAAGATACGCAATTATTTTTAAACTTTTTAGTGCTAATATGCACTAAAAAGTTTAAAATGTATTGTTTTGGAATAGTGTTTTTGAAGTCGGTTGATTTTTGTTAAATTTTTTTTATTCATACAGAACATAATTTAAAAGTTCAAACAAACTATTATTAAAGAAATGAAAACTTCTTTAGCGGTGTTGAGCACTTTTCATGGGTATAAAATGTTAAACTCGCATCAGGACACGTGGCCTGATTGAAAATTCGTAAGACATTCGTTGAAATTATGGATCAAAGAATTATAATTCTATCTAATTATAGTTCAGCTATTTCAACTTATTGATCATACGGTCATTGGACCAGTGGTTGAACACCGCGAGGTCGAGGGATCGAATCTCAGCCGTGAAACATTTCCACAGTATGGATGAAAGTTGATTTTTCTGAGACATCGACTTATTAATTATATAAAATAATTGTAGTAGTTGTTTGTTTGTCAATTGTAAAATTTATGAACAAAATCCATAAATTATGTTTTTACTTTAAAAAATAACAAATTGTTTAGATTTGAAAGACCGACATCTCAAGTTAATTTCCTAATTTGAATTTATGAACTTTACTTATCTCACTCGAACGGTTGGTTCATAAATTTTGTTTTCAAATAAAATTTTTGTATTCTATAAAATTAACACAAAACGTACATTTAAATTGTTAAAATTACGTACCTACGCACAAAAGTGAAGAAACAAATAGGATTTAACAAGTAAACAAATATAATAAGATAAATTTATATTTATATTATAATAGTTATTGTTTCAATGCAAGTCGTGCTGACTCCATCCATATAGCAGAAAAGTCATTAATAACTCATATTGTTAAATTTGGGATTGGTCTCCTCTGCGCTCCAACTAGATGCCGCAGGCGTAGTCGCAAAATGCGGCAGTTAATACTACGGACGTACTGAAGACAGTCTCGAACAATGTGTGACATTGACGTGCCACATGTTCTTATAAACTTTGCTAATAATCGAAACTAAAATGCCGTGTTGCGTAGTAAAACTTTGTGAAAAGCACACTTTGGGACCACATAACATCAGTATGTATTTTGTATTTAATTAATTTCAATAAAATAACACGAAGAGTATATATAAGTTACAAAATTTTAAAAGATGCCATTGAGTGTGAAGATGCTACGAACACAATCATCTTTACAAATAGCCAATACACACCAAAATTTAAAGTTGCCGTAATAAGATTGTTCTTAATAGTAAGTTGTACGGGTTCCAGTTAGAGTACAGCGGAGACCGATCCTTAATATAAGCTCCTATTATAATTTAAAAGCCATTATTTTCCTTAGAGATTTGTTAGGACAGTACCCTTAGCAATAAAGAATATTTTTCCGTAGCACCCTATTCAGATTGACACAATACAACAGTAGAGAAACGCTTCAATAACTCACTTCAATAACGTCTTTGTAAATGAGAAAACATTACCGTATTCCAATCCCGCAATAGAACTATCTATGTAATAGTCTTCGCTTTCCGAAGATTGAAACTGAGACATTGTCAGGATTGAGGTGGGCCTACTACCTTGAAGGAAACTTGTGTTCATTGTGAACGGCTTATAAGGCAACTTGTTGCTTATTACAATAGTTGAAGGGTTAAATTGGCGTGGGCATGTAGCCTATTATTGTGAGGTTTTCGATGAAGGGTGGAGCAATTTAGTATAAATGAGAGACGACATGCGACTAAGATTGAAGGTGCAATGCATTGATTGGAATCGGCCAGAATCACGCGAAGATATTGGATTGATTTTATGGTTCTATATAGCATTAATTTTGTAGGTTTAAAATTCCCATTTAAACATATATATTGTTACGGGTTTTATTATTTGAATGACACACCTGTGGTAAATGATAAATTATATTTCTTGAAAGGAACAAACTGAAGCCTTATTTCACCTTACTCTATCTAAACTAAACTAATGCTAAGGACTATAACTACTTAAGACGCAAGGAGAACTTATCCATGTTGGAGGGAATTCTACCAAAACCCAAGCTCTCGGCTGCTCATATAATTATGACTATGATAAGAAATAGCTATACTAACATAATTTAATATTTAGATCTTTAGTTAATTTGATTTGTGTAAGTAAGTTAGTTGGCACTACAGCATTGCCAACTAAGTGCCCAAATTCACTTGACATTTCTTTGTTTCAGTGTTTGACAAATTCAACTATGGATAGAAACATTTTACGAAAATGGGCGTTATAATCATACTGCATTTCGTGCACTTCGTGATTTTTATCGGGAGAATTGTGCGCAATATACCAAAAAAAAGAGGCATAAAAATAATAATAATCAGAAAATTAACAGCTTAAATAAATAGAAAATCAAAATATGTCCTATTTAATAAAATAAAACTTAAAACTCAAACCAGAATTCAATCTTATCAGTTTCTTCTCTTTTTCTACTATTTTTAGATGGTCACTTTTAAGACCTATAACAAAAGGAACCGTGTTGTCTACGACTGCTGTCAACAGGTCAACTTGGTAGGTACGTACTGAAAATCAGTGTTGAAATTGGGGTGATACTAATTTCAATTCCAAAAATGCTGAGTGGATATCCTTTTCATGACGTCGTATTTTTAATTTTGTTAATTTTACTATGTACAAATGTTCTGTGTTGTCATAATTAAATGCATACATTAATTTACTTTAAACTTCAGCAAACCCGCAAAGTCTGTAGAAAATTTGGGAACATCTTTGCAAATTCGCCCAGATTGTTGCCAAAACATTGCTGTTATTGCCGTCAACCTCTACTCGTTGTCGTGCTAAACAATTGAACATCTCACGAACATAACTGATGGGAATTTTGAATAAAAATTTGAATTTACACTATGTTGGTTTCTTTTTTAAAGTGATAACCCTCACTTGTGGGATTAATAAATTTTATTTGTGTAATTAATGCCCAGAAGTGAGGGTTAACACTTTAAAAAAAAACATAACAAATTGTTTAGATTTGCAAGAGCAACATCTCAAGTCAATTTCCTAATATTTCAATATTAGGGTTGATCAGGTTATCAACTAGATGAAGCCACAACATGAGAGTTGAACAAAGCATACAAGAATTATGAACCTTATATGACTCGAACGGTTGGTTCAGAGCGCTCGCACGGAGCGCGATATGTCGCGGGTTCGAGTCCCGCATCGTTCAATTAACTCAACAGTCATAACACTATGCATATAGAGTAATAGTATGTTGCCTATATATTGTCCCAACCTCTTGTTAATGTTAATACAAAATTATAAATTAATCTAATTAGAAGTTTTTATTTTTACCCGGACATACATACAGACAGACGGACAAACAGACAAAAATTCTGCATTCGGTATTGTTTGTAGAACACACAATTTTTTTTAATAATATGCTTATTTTGAGTATATTTAAGAAGAATATGTAGAGTTAAAGTTATGAACATATTGTCACTACACTTTGAAAAGTTTCCCAAAGAAGACCAATCTATAGAGCATACTTCGACTTAGCTTAGACTTTACATACGTTAAACCTACTTTGACTTATTAAGAACCGCGATGTAAAGTTACTCCAAGATTAAAATTACTTCCTCCTATCAAGTAATTCTGTAGTGACAAAGGTAAGATAAAGACAAAAAGTTTTAAATTTGGAATAATTTTACTTCGCATTTATTAATAACAGAGAGCTGAGTGTAGGGATAGAATTATCTTTGATTCGATGATGAGTCTAAGATTAGTATTATGTGTGATTTCGTTTTTTGAGCCCAATGCAAAAGTCAAATTCGCGTTTTATCACACTCAGCAAATTTAAATAAAACAGTTTTTAAGAGATTAAAATGCGTGTAAATGTAACTCCTTTTAACCAATTTCAAAAAAGGAGGAGGTTCTCAACACTTTTACGCTTTTAATTATTTTAGTTAATCCAACGTTATTCCTTCTGAAAACGTGCTCTAAAAACACAGTTACACGCGTTTCAATACTTTGACAAGAATTTTATATAAATGCTTGCGTTAATCAAAAAATGCACTCAGCAAGGTTTTACGTAAGTCTAAGCAAAGTCTAAGTAGGCTCTATAGGTCTCAGACTAAGTATTTAAAAAACTTCCATGAGGACTTAGTCACGGAGCTATTAAATAATATTAACAGATGAAACGTTGAAACTTTCAAACAAATTTCATGTCACTTGGACTCTAAAAAGTAAATTGACATCAATAACGACCCGTATTGTCGATAATAAAATAAAAAGCAGCTTACCCGAGTACATCGTAACAGAAATACAATACAATAGAGTGCAGTTCCTTGTACACAGCTCGTCGAAAAATAAAAAGAAAAATATTTTGCCGAGAACAATGAAATTTTATTAGAGAATAGCTCTCATTTCAAATGCTTTCATCGCACCTTTTCGTGAAATTAAATAGGTATTTATTTGACTCCTACGAGGAATGTAATAAGTTCTTTAGAGAGCCTTGTATGTCAATTTTGTTGTAAATATATTATACCATGATTTGGTTGTTTTATTAACAACTAGCTGGTGTCCACGCATTTATCCACGTAGATAAAGGCTTTTTTTTATTTATTTTTTCTCATAAAAGTTGTAAAAATTATGAATGCTGTGGTAGCTTTTAAGTGAATTAACTCTTATCCATATTATTATTATATTTTAAGTTTAAGCATGTAAAGAGTGTAATTTGTTAGTTGCCCAAATAAATAAATAATAAGCAAGGTTGGAATTGAAGATTATCTCATGTCCTATTCCAGATCCGTTTTCGCTCCCGTTCCCAAAATATTATCTGAATTTTATTTCGAGGTAGATTCCTATGGCAAACTAAACCTACTCTTGGTATAGTTATAGCTCATCGGAATCAAATTCCGCTGGAGCCATGGATTTTTCCGTGATTAAAGGTAGCCTATGTCCTTCCCCAAGCTCTAGTCTATCGCTGTACCAAATTTGTTTACTGTTTTTTTTTCACTTTACTAAATTTGTTAATACTTATATTTAAACGAGAATAATAATGGATATACAGGTGGTTTTTTGAGAAGGGCGGTGATGGCCAAATCGGATACTACAAGACTTAGAGGAATGTCGTGAAAGGAGTCATGCCCTGGATCTATAAGAAACCAATAACTGCATATTTAGTTTTTTTAAATTTCCTGAACTTTTGGTGGAAATCAACCCGAATGATTTTTCTTAAAAATTACATCCTGTTTTATTGGACCAATGGACTCAGTTGCTGATATGACAAGGTCTTAGAAAATGTTCGAACGTTTGAAATTCAAACGAATTGTTATAAAACGTTTGTTTGGTCAAAGCTAACCACAAATAACTTACTTAATAATACCACAGATTGGGAATGGAGCAACTGTCCTAAGACTATAATATAATACTTTTTATTGCACGATACTATATTTTTATGAAAAAAATCACCCTGAGTTTGTTGCGCCCGTTCTTCTCAGGTCTGTGGCATACTTTTTTGAAGTGATTTTATATCCTATTTTGAATAAAAATATGCAAATTCGAAAGTGCAATGGAACATGTTTATTCTTTGAGGTTCTGCACTACATAATATTATTAAACAAAAAGTCCTTGCTCCAATTACGCCAAAACATTACAAGTTTAAACCTTAAATTAACGCGTACACTTTTCCAAACGCCGGTAACGCTCCTGTGATTCGCCTAGTGTTGAAAGAGAACAGCGGAGATTACTTAAAATCGGTTCGCTCGTTTGTCTTTCTATTCCATTAAAAGAAATTTTACGGAAAAAGGCAGTGAAAAACACTTAATACTTTATATAACTTAAGAATGCCAACAAAATAAGAAAAACAATTTATCTTTGCAATACAATTACAATTCTGCATTTAAATTTTCAATATGGTTTTTAAGAAATGCAGATGAAAATGCAAAGTAGTAATAAATTTAATAATTAAAAGTACATCCGCGGCTGGAGTACTTAATTGCTATTCTTATAAAAGTCCGCAACAAATTGCACATTCAACTGAGATTTAAAATTGTTACAACGAAACAAGAACTTCGTTACAAAACAATTTTCTTGCGGAGTTGAAATACATCGCAACATTCCTTAGTATGGTCCATTAAAAATTTCCGTCTAGTTTCGAGGCATCTTGCGATTGGATAAATGGATGGATGCTGTTAGCTCCGGAGACGCTTTAGACTTAAGAGTAACGATCGAAAAAGTCACCTGCTTCCATGCTACGTATTGGTTACTTTGTCTCAATTCAGCTTTCCTTAAGATACTCCAATAGCAATAGATACAACTCATTAGAACCATTATTTTACTACCTTGGAAGAAAATATTAATTTACCAGACAGCATTTAGTATTTAACATTTTAAATAAATAATAAATTTAAACATTCCGCTAATTCATAATAAAACGCATATCAAATATATTATACCTATACGTGGGTAACACTGAAAATGTTTAGAACTGGCCAGTTAGAAACATTGCTACTGAAAACTTTTTTTGAACTCTTTGGTAACCTAATGTAGTATGTTGCATTAATTTGTTTTATTGAACTGGCGGCAAATCTAAAACTCTTGTTACACGTGAAAATGAAACAAACGCGAGAAAATTTTCGGTCAATGACTTATTATGACTTTCGTTGTGGGCTTACTCAACAACAAAGCTGCGATTAGCATTTCTTAATGAACCCCATCTTGTGCCACTATTTACTATTGCTTTAACGAGTTTAAGCGTGGACGTAGCAATCCCAATGATTATCCGCGTGAGGGACGTCCTTTAACAAAGACTACTTAAGATAAAATCAGTGCTGTGCGACGCATGATAGAGGAAGATAAGAGAGTGACCTATCAGCAGATACGGGCAAGCCTAGGCAATGGTATAAGTCAAGTTCAAAAGATATTACACGAACATTTAAGCATCAGGAAGCATTGTACCAGATGGATTCCTCATACTTTATCCGACGACCAGAAACACCATCGCATGGACTTGTGTCGCCAAATGTTAGATAAGTTCAACGGCGGTGGCTCAAATGCTGTATTTGATAGTTACATCGTCACAGGTGATGAGAGCTGGATATATTGCTACGAACCCGAAGCCAAAAGACAATCAGCTCAGTGGGTGTTTCCTATCGAGGATCGGTCAACTAAGGTAAAGAAAGGAAGAAGTCAAGGAAAAAAGATGATTGCCTCATTCTTTGGTCGGAAAGGTCTTTTTGCGACAGTTGTGCTAGAAGATTAAGTAAAGATTAGGAGTTACTGGAGACTGGTATGTCAATCGATCTTGTCTTGGAAAAACATAGACAGCAGTGCCCTCGAAGCAGGATCCTCCTTCACTACGACAATGCTTCAGCGCACTCCGCAAAACGGACTGTTGAATATTTGACTATGGCAGGTGTCGAGATAATGAGTCACTCGTCATACAGTCCTGACCTGGCGCCTGACGGAAAGATAAAATTCGAGGTATTCGCTTTAAGAGCCCTGAAGATGCGGTGAAAGCGTAAGAAAATTCCATAGAAGAGACCCCTAAGGAAGAATGGGCCCACTGCTTTTCTAAGTGGTTCCATCGAATGCGACGATGTGTAGAGAGGAATGGAGATTACTTCGTAAAACAATAAAAGTATCGTACTTAGTACGAGTACGACCGTAACAGACGAACCCTTTGTGATAGTGAGATAACTATCCTTACATAAAAACCTAGATGTGAGAAAGAGACGGAATAGATGAACACCATGAGCCCGTTGCGAAACAATTTAGTGTCCATTAGTCTTCTGTCAAATCAGACCGCGTTTAATTTTAGCGTCTTTATCATTATTGTTCTGTGTTTTAACGGATATTAATTAAAAAATATAATGGTGTCGTGTTCTGTATAAGATTGTGTTTTACATATAGCAACAATCCAACGAAAAAAACATTTCACAGGCGAATACCGATTCTTCGATACTACTTTCGTGATGATTATTTTTGTAGAAAATAACACTAAAATACTTAATATTACATTTTATATACGTAGTAAACACTCTATTTTCTTAAGATTATAATAATTTAAGAAAATATTTGTTGGATATTAAAATATTGTACTTATACGTGCATATAATGCCGTTTGTCGTATACACTTCACTAACTCACTAACACATCTGTAAAACTAGCACACATAAACATTTTAATTTTAGTCTCGCGTTAATGAGAGAGTGGTTGTCTATTACTCTATTATACTAACTTTATGGTTTAAAGCCTATCGAACGTTCCAAAAAGTTTTTAATTCATTATTATTTCTTAAATATTATGTGATTTTAATCTATTTAAAGTGGTTTTATCTCTGAAAAAAGACAAATCACAATGTCAAAAAAAATTTTAACAAAAAAACAACCGACTTCAAAAACACTATTCCAAAACAATAGATATAATGTCCTCTAAAAAGTATTAAAATAATCGCGTATTTTTATACAATCTAATTCTAGTTACGATTATTGTTATTTTTGGAATCGGTGTCCTTCCGCCACGACCCCCCCTCGCCTCTCGCCTCCTCACGACTCAAGCACATCTCACCTATAACTATGTGTGTAGTTATAAACCTATCTTGGATGACACCGACTCCAAAATTACAATAATCGTAACAAGAATAAGATTTATTAATTAGATTGTATAAAAATACGCGATTATTTTAAAACTTTTTAATCTAGTTCACATTATATCTATTGTTATGGAATAGTGTTTTTGAAGTCGGTTTTTTTTTGTTAAAATATTTTTTATCTTTTGATTTTTAGTGAATTTGAAGTACACTAACTAAGAATTTGTCTAAATATGTGTAGATATACTAAATTTTTCAATGCATCAATGAACGTAAGCGCTTAATTGAAGAGTTCCGTTACTTTGCCATGGATTCCGTAATCAAAACCTAGCCAAACTCTCACCAAACTATCTTTGAAGTATATCCTTTCCAATAAAAAAAGAATCATCGAAATCGGTTTGCGCGATATTGAGTTATTCGTTCATCCACTTTCATTAATTTTAAGACTTTTATGGTATTCTCATGAATGCCATTGTCAGATCTGGACCTAATTACCATGGGACACGACACGGGAAGCACCAGCTTTCAAATAAAAAAAGAATGATCAATATCGGTTCACCCAGTCGAAAGTTTTGAGGTAACAAACATAAAAAAAAATACTGACGAATTGATAACATTTTTTGAAGTCGGTTAAAAATGGAAATAAACGAAAGTAATTCAAATTAACGCGGAAATCTCTCATGGGGTAGTATCGCCGATATTATTTTGCTTTTAGATAATATTTATTTTAGTTATTTTAAAGCAGAAATAAATAGATTGAATCGAATAGATTTGCTTTATCGAATTTCATTAAAAAAATAAATTTTATCGCACCCATTTTTAAGACTGTCTTTATAGAAGGCTCCTAGGTTCTTTAAGTATCAACTTTATCGAAGAGGTAATGTTAGTGTGTTTTAGCACTAATATACGATTGTGAATACTAATCTTTAACAAGCGTATATTACAGACGTTTTAAACCTTCGATAAGTCATTATTAGGTAGGGCAACAATTATTAAGGAAGTTATTATATTATTTTTGTCATCTCAGTTTTGACATACTTAGCTATTATTATATTGAATATTATGTTTTTAGTCCCACAGTATTTAATACTTTAATACCTAAAGTTATTAATAATTATTATATAATAATTGGAACTCATGAAAATTATATTTTGTTGCCGCGTCAAAATCTATTTTAATACTCTCACCTAATTATATCATTTGTGAACGATGCGGAATTTATTTTAAAACTTTTCTATGACCGGAAATACGGCGAAATTTCTTTTTTATGGCAATAAATGATTACGATAAAATGATCCAATAAATCCAAAATAATACTAATTGTCACAAACCTATCCCTAACAGTGTCTTAATACAATACAAAAATGACCTAAATTCAAATTCAAATATTTTTATTCACAATAGGATGTGAAATCACTTATTGAAAGTCAAAAGCTACCACCCATTCCAAAATGAATGCCTCGGACCTGAGAAGAACGGGCGCAACAAACTCAGCGGGCTTTTTTTACCATCGATAAAATATGTATGAAGTAGGTATAATACATTATGATATGACCCCGATGTTTATGTTCACAAAAAAAAATACCGAGTACCGGCAAACGTGAAATTTTGAAAAGTGGGCGTACTCGAGCCAGTCTCTAACAATATGGTTCGTTGACGTGCCACATTTTCTGTGAAACTTTGCTAATAATTGAAACTATAATTCCGGGTTGCATAGCAAAACTTTTTTAAAAATAATACTAAGGACAAGAAATGAGAAAGACACTGGGATCACATATCAAGAGTAGGTATTTTGTATTTTATTAATTTCAGTGTAAAATAACACGATAAATCTTCTTAGGTAGTTCGGTATCTAGTTGAAGCGTAGCGGAGACCAATCATTAATATAATTAGTATAATTATTTTACATTAAAAAGTTTATTTCTCAGAAAAATCAAACTTTCATCCATATTTTTAACGATTGTCTTACGAATTTTCGATCAGGCCACGTGTTGCCACGCGTCAGCCACGCGAGTTGAACATTTTATATTAAAATAGCTCAACAACGCTAAAGAAGATTTCACTTCAAAAAGTATTTTGTATATTAATCCAAAATTGAGCATACCTTTGAAATATCATAAATTGTTAATTAAGAATGGGTTATTATTATTGTACTTTAAAGCGATATGAATTCCAAATCTGTTTCGTTAACAATTATTTCACTCAGCGAAACGAATTAATTTCAATCCTATCCAATTTGTGAATGTTGCTCTTCGGTACTAATTATACAAAAACATTTTGCCGAAAATTGTTGCACGTGGCGATCTAATGAACGAACAGCCAGGCCTATCCGTGTTATATAATGATGATAACTCCTTTTAACAATTATTACGCTGTAGAGGGAGTAGATAGCTATAGTACTGCCATGCTGTAGAGTTTATAAGGGCGCTCACACACGGATGGAATCTAATTTTTTATTTTGAAGTTATACTTCTTTAGGCGCGTTATGAAAAAATGATGAGAGTGAAATTTTAAGGTGCGCGCGCAGTGATGCGCGCGCACCTTAAAATTTCACACACAAACAAAAGTAACACAAAAGTAACAGGGTGAAGTTGGTTCCTAAAATTTTCTGACATTTGCGTCATTCGTTATTTTTTTCTTCGTCCATTATTAGGACAGGCAAAGGGTACAGCCGTATTCTTTATTTAATAACTTATTGTCAAAGCCATCGTTGCAATATTTTTACAACATTGTTGTTTCTACTAACATAGAATAGCACGAGTAATTAATTTTAAAGATTTGTGCTTTGTTAGGCCAAAGATGTATAACTTTTAGCGTTTATACATAACACAAACACTTTCTTTTTCTTTGACAATGCATAGTATTCGCATTCAGGCATTGTCGAACGGGAAATTTAACAAACTAAAAATATCACAAATCGTAACTAGAATTAGTTAGATTGCAAAAAAATACGCAATTATTTTTATATTTATTAGTGCATATCTATTGTTTTGGAATAGTGTTGTCGAAGACGGTTGTTGATTTGTTAAAATTTTTGTATTTTCTCAATCTCGATGTAAAATAACACGAAGCGTATGTTACTAAATTTCAAAGATGCCATTGAGTGTCAATATGCCACGCACACAAGCATCTAATTGTTGCCGTAATGAAAAAGCTATTGTTCTTAGGCAGTGCGTTATCTAGCTGGACCGAAGTGGAGACTGATCCTTAATCTCAGGTTTATCAAAAGCCCTTTCAATTATAGACGAAAAGTCAATATAAGACGACTTTGAATTTGTAACAAACGTAGTGTTGCAAGAATAATAATTCTTCCACAGGAACCCTTTGCGTGGAAGTATCATAACATAATATCTTGTTTCCTTTCATTAATTAATTTTGAAACGATGCGGGACTCTGCGTTTTGTTTGTGCGTCTTATTGGGTTGAACAAAACTCATTAAAATAATTTTAGTTAAGAGTTAATGGGGAAGGTTCAGCTGTTCGTAAGTAATCAAAGTCGAACACACTGCTTGCTCTTAAGGAAGGTGTACGTAGTTTTTGCAAAATTATCTTACACCACAGGAATCACAGGAGTGTCGCCGGCTTTTAAGAAAGTTGTACGCGCTTCTTTTGTATGTACAACTGGTCTAAGATCCGAACCTAAATCGACCTTCACCGAGCTGATAAAAGAATAAACTTATTTTATAATAAATTTAGTATAGGTATAATGAAAATATTATGTCGAGGATTTCACTGGTAACCCATTTTTAACATATTTTCGTATATACTAAATTTATTATATAATAAAGTTTATTCTATTATCAGCTCGGTGAAGGTTGATTTATGTTCGGATAATCTACTATCGTTTTGGAAACACCTCACAAGGAAGCTTATTCAAGCTTGGTTGTACTTGAACGAAAGTTCCTTGAAAACCGCACTGTGGAGGAACGCCACACATCCAGATGGTGGGGATGATATCCTTATTAGTGGCGTGTCGTGCGAAGGTTATCAGATCAAACAGCACTTCGGAATACTCATCTACCAAGATACGTAGAAGACACAAAATGAAGCGACGTCTCTACACAACGCCAAGTGATGGCTAGATCACTCACAGAGCATTGGATCCCCGGTAATTCGAGCAGCTCTGCGTTGCACGCGGTCAAATGGTTCAAGCTGACACTGGGGTGCGCCAGACCAGAGATGACAGCAATACTCTTTATGTGGCCGGCCTCCGCTTTGTAGAGCGTTGTATTAAAACCGGATTCAAAAGTTTGAAACTAAATAACAACATTTTTAAGGCGAAGAGGGCAATGGCGATACTGTTCAGCCATTTTGATTTTTAAGAATCCTGAGTGACATTGAGTTGTAAATTTCGTAAATATTTTTATTAAAAAATGTGGTAATACAAGCATTTTTTAGCCAACCACGTTAACCAGAACCTGTTACAGATGCATAAAAACAGTATTGACTTTAAAAAAAAATTAACATACTTACTTATTCAAAACAATAGATATAATATGCACTTAAAAGTAAAAAAAATATTGCGTATTTTTATATAATCTAGTTCAAATACAATCTAATTTATATTTTTAGTTTGTTATTTTTGGAATTGGTGTCATCCCGCCGCAGCCTCTCGCCTTGTAACGTTGTGCGTGCGACACAAGCACATCTTAAATATATCTATGCACATATAGTTACAAACCTACCTTGGCTGACATCGACTCAAAAATAACATACCTCCTCTTCTTTTGAAGTCGGTTAAAGTACAAACATTATTAAACGAAACTTTGTATGTACAAAGTAAGCCCTAAAATAACGACCATAAATACGTCATCTTTTTCAAATTTCGAACGTTTAAGATAGGACGCATCAAACAAATAATGGCTTGAAAAGTGTTCCGAATTTTGGTGCTTGAGTTGTAAATCACAACGTCCATGATATACGACCGCTTGTACGAACGAATTTTCCTATGAAAATATACATTATCACGCTGTTAGATTTAGTAGAAAATATTGCATGGAAAATATCATAGATTTTGCATTCGACATATTTTCCGGGCATTTTGATATCACCATATTTTAAAATTAAAAGGGCTTTACAAAATGTAGGTTTTTGAAATAATAGGGGGAGAGTAGAGGATACTTACCAATTACTGGTAGTAAGTATGATTATTTTATAGAAATAACAATGACAGTACAATGTTGTATATATTTTGATTAAAAATAGCGCGAAAAAATAATGCTAGAGTTTCTTATGACGCTACTTTTCTCTCAGCGCGCTATTTGTTTCCGAAACGGTAGTAGTTTCTGGTATATTGGAAAAGACATCAAAATGAATTCTTGAAGGAAATCAATTTTGAGAAAATACATGCCTTTTATGCTTTTTTACCAGTAATACATCATATGTGATAATTTCAACTGTCTATCACGGGTCATGAGATACAGCCCAGTGACAGAGAGGCAGACATACAGACGGCTGGACGGACAAACAGCGGAGTCTAAGTAATAGTATAGGGTTCCGTTTTTGCCCTATGGGTACAGCACCTTAAAAAGATACACACAAATGAAAGCTGAAAAAAAAAACTTACATTTGACCCTAAAATGTAGTTCGTTGGAGACTGTTTCTCCTTCAGCATTGAGTGCAGAACAAGCATATCTTCCGCTGCTCTGTCTTGTCACCTTCTGCAGCACCAGACTCTGGTTGCTGTGAAACACCCTTGCTGTTGCGTTGTGAGCCAATGGCCGGTCCTGTAATCAAAATTTAAATATAGTCAGATAATGGTTACGATATTTTTTTTATGAAAATAAGGGACGAGACGAGCAGGACGTTCAGCTGATGGTAATTGATACGCCCTGCCCATTACAACGCAGTGCCTCTCAGGATTATTAAAAGCTCCAAATATTTTGAGTGGCACTGCAACTGCTCTCGTCGCATTGAGACATAAAATGTTAAGTCGCATTTGGCCAGTAATTTCACTAGCTACGGCGCCCTTCAAAGCGAAACACATTAATGCTTACACATTACTGCTTTACGGCAGAACTAGGCGCCGTTGTGGTACCGATAATCTAGCCGGCATCCTGTGCAAAAGAGCTTCCCACTGATAATGTTGGAGGCGAAGGCTAAGAATACCTTGGACAGCGAAATTCAAACTCAAATTCAAATATCTCACTTATTAAACATCAAAAACTATCACGCGTTTCAAAGAATGTCAGTAAAAAAATCAGACCTGAGAAGAACAGGCGCAAGAAAAGCACTGGGCTTTTTTTTTTCATAAAAATATGGTTACAATGTAAAAGCGTAGAATACACTTTTATTCTTAAATAGCCTGAGGTTGTACGTTCCATTCCCAGTCAGTCGTATAATTAAGAAAATCATTTGTGTTATAATAAACCTTATCCCATAAACGTTTTTAACAATTCTTTTTAATTTCGTAACACATTTGTTTTGTACATTTTCTGGGATCGTGTAGTAAAATCATATACATCATCCTAAAAAAGACTTCCTAACTAACAGGTTTATATATGTTCCTCGTGTTAACATTATGATTGTCACAATTTCTAGCAAATTTAATGTGGTTATGAATATATAGAACATTATCAATAATATATTGAGATGCACCAGACAATAATATGTTTATTTCTTTTAATTTTTCTCTAAATGATTCTTTAGGACCTAGGTTATAAATAGAAACGCACTAATGCATCGATCCTGAACTAGCCCCGAATTAAGACTTGCTTGTCCACCTTATGCAGATAACGTATTGTTTCCAATTATGGCCTCACAATGCGCAGATGCGACGAAAGTTTAGAAAAACTAATTGTCGTTTGAAAAAATAATACCGAAGGCGCGATCGTACTTCAACAAAATGTACCTACCAAATTAAAGACTTGACATCCAAATTCCTCACGGTTGTAAGAAAAGTGCTGGGCAGAAACTCGGGGAGGCAGTTTGCTTTATAAAATTTTAGAATTACTCATATTTCATGAAATATTTGTTTGTCTTAATTTTGCATTTTTAAGAACGATTTCAAAATCTTTATTAGATCATTCAACGTTATAATCATAAACGAAAACCAAAAAAATTTCTTTAGAAACTTTGTGTTAAACTTTAGCTATACATATAGCAGTGAGTGTAAACTCTCGGACATAAAGCAGTTCAAACTTCAAACCGTCAGCAGCTAAGGCGTAAAACGAAATGAAAACAGCTCGGGCTTTTTAAAAACAAACACCAAATAAAGTTGAGAGACGCTCTCGTGAAGAGCGTTTAGTAGAATATGATTATGTACACAAAAGGGTAGCCATTAACTGTTCCTCATACAAAAGATCCCCTCGTGGACAAAGGGGCCGCTCCAAAAGCCTGATTATTTCTTGTTTTAACAAAAGAAACTCTAATTATTTTAGATAAGTGGAGATTTAGGGTAGCAGGTGAAGCTAGGAATACAGATATTAAATTTCGTTCATTCAAATATATTGCGGCGACAAAAATATGCGTATAAGCTTTTGACAATATTAAAAAATAAATAATGATAAACGCAAAGTAGGAATCTAACTTCAAAATCTATTAATTAAGATATTAAAAAAAAAGAAATGGTTTACTTGAAGCTAAAACTCTTAAATATTTTCATTTATAATTGAATCTCGTTCATTGCAAAGGACCTCGGGGGAAATCTTGATTTGTGAATCAATTTGGCATGAAAGGAGTGCGCGTAATTCAATCACGGCTGTCCATTATGGTACAGACAGAATTGATTGTAGTATAGTCTGGGAAACCATCAGAAAAACTGCGGGAGACAACCCTCACCTATATAATAATTACTAGCTATGGTCCCCATAGTTTTATGCGAGTTAGTATTTTTAGAGTGAAAACTTCTTTCAAATCTTATGGGTACGCGTCACCGACATGCTCATGACTGGTGCACGCTATAAATAAATAATCTATTTTATATAAAAATGCATTGCTGTTCGTTAGTCTCGCTAAAACTCGTGAACGGCTGAAACAATTTGGTTAATTTTGATCTTGAATTATTTGTGGAAGTCCAGGGAAGGTTTAAAAGGTTTGAATTAACATGAAAATTCTCGGATTTAAATAAAAACAACAATTTTGATTTTCCTTTGACGTGTCCCCCGTCGTTCAGTAATTAAATAAAAATAATAGTTTAAAATGAATAACTAATTAGAATTTTTTATATCTTTCTAACTTTCTAAAGAGGTAAAATAAACTTCCTTAAAACACGGGTAATAAATAACACTTAAAAAAGGATTCCTTTTGTTTGTTTTAAGTTTATTTTATACAAAAGTTTAGTTCATTTATTAATCGATTTAGGTAGTACAAAATCTACCGGGTCAGCTAGTTATAAAATAAATATGTATACTTAGACACTTTTTGGATGGGTGAAATCCCGTGAGATTGCGTCACCGAAATGCTTATAGCAGTGTATCTGTAGCTATACAGCTGACGTATTGTGTAACATTAGTGCTTACATTCTTACACATTACGAAATTTCAAATTGTAATGCTAAAAGTCCTAAGTTGTCACTTGTTTTGGTAGCAATTACAATTTTTTTAGTATTAAAAATCCGGCGAAATCGGTGTAGTGTATTTCGGACTTCTTAAGATGGAACGCGGATGAAAATCCACGTGCGGAGCTAGTCCGCGTGCGTCATCAATGCCTTTACCTCATACTGCTTAATACGAATTTCTTGTTTGGTTTATTTAGTCGTGAGAGAGTATGAGAGATAAGCCTTCAGACATGCGTAGTCTTACATATTATCAATGTTAGAAGCTTTGGCATCAGTAATATATATAAATTTCAATTTGCCCAGTAATTTCACTAATATTAGACTTAACATCTTATGTCTTAAAGTGACGACAGCATGTAGTGTTGCTCAGTATTTTTGGGTTTTTCAATTATCCTGAGCGGCACTGCATTGCAATGGGCACGGCGTATAAATTACCATCAGCTGAACGTCCTGCTCGTCTCGTCCATGAGTTTCATTTGCCCAGTAATTTCACTAGCTGCGGCGCCGTTTCTTACACATTATTGCTTCACGGTAGAAAAAGGCGCCGTTGTGTCACCCATAATCTAGCCGGAATTCTGCGCAAAGGAGCCTCCCACTGGTAAGTGAGCTTTAACTAAAGCTTAAAGCTTTAACTAAGAAGCAACTCCTTAACAATGTCGAGTCACTCAGCTGTTCGTTTCAAACGAAAACCACAAGTTTGATACCACGCCACACAATATCCATTAACCTGCTTCTAACATATGTCATGCATGTGTCCTACTGCCACAAAGCCTCGAAATTGAACGAAGAATTAACAGATAGCATTTATTTCCACGAGAATGCAAAAAGGCGTTTAAGCATGGCAGTCCATAAGGCATATTCAACTCAAAATCTATACTGCCTATCGCTCAATATTCGTCAGCTTGATAAAAATCGTAGCATAATTATATATTTTTTTGCTTTTGGCATTTCAGTAACCGACGTTGGAACATTCAAATTTTTTTTAATGAAAATAAGGGACTACACGAGCAGGATGTTCAGCTGATGGTAATTTTTACGCCCTACCCATTACAATGCAGTGCCACTCAGTATTCTTAAAAATTCCAAAAATTCCAAGAGGCGCTACAATTGCACTCGTGTCCTTGTGACATAAGATGTTAAGTCTCGTTTGCCCAGTAATTTCACTAGTTATGGCGCAAATATATAACCAAACGCAAATATGCTTTCACATTACTGCTTCACGGCAGAAATAGGCGCCGTTGGCATCCTGTGGAAAGCAGCTTCCCTCTAATAGCCTGGAGATCCATTCCATTGGGACCTTTATCAAGAATATGATTTTGAATTTACTGACTAACCTATCAAAAAGCTTGGGAATGAATAGAAGTACCGGGCTTATCAACATGAATCACCGTACTGATCAACAGGTTGTAGGTTTTTACATTGGTAACGGGTCTGGTTGCATGTTTCAACACACACTGTTGAATGTTAAGTTTTGGGCTTACTTGGAGTAGAACAAACAAAAACGTATCTTGTAAGAAAGTCTCGTAATTCAGTTATTCTTGTTGTAAAAAGTTGTGAGATCCATGAAGTCAAGTCAGTCAATTTATTTAGTCCCCCTGAACTGTCCTTCTGAAGTTATCACGTAGATTATCAACCGTCGGCTGGTGGCTAACTAGAGAAACACCAGATCACCAGACCACCGGCTCACCGATTATTAGAAAGGTCTCACATTTGTCAAGGTTATCAGCTGGTTTAGTTAAGGAAAAAATTTAAATAGAAAAAAAAAAACTGCTATTCTATGAGCTTTCCGAGAGGATGTTGTACACTCTTGTAGCATGAGCTTTACAACATCATGCTACAAGAGTTTACAACATCCTATCTCCTACAATCATTCTTCTCCATACCAATGATAATCTGCAAATCAGAAATATATATATGGAAGGAGCTGTGGAATGAGCTTCCTTTTGCGGTGTTTCCAGGACGATACGACACGACGATATAAAAAAAGCGTATACCCCGTTCTAAAGGGCTGGAAATGCTTCTCTGATTCCTGTGGTGAGGCAAGAGAATGTTGGCGACGGTGATCACTTAACATCAGGAACCCGTATGCTCGTTAAAATCTCTTCCATAAAAAATTGCGTGCGTACAAAGTATACAATATGTCAGAAGTGAAACCTGCATTGTGCATGAACCTCTAAACTGCATATGAAATCCTGGTATGTGCTTCTAGGATGACACATGATTTCAACGGCTATGCTAACATTACTATCATCGCTACCATATTTATATTCTCCTGGTGTCAATGTAGTAATACGTCGTGAGCATGACGTCAGAATATATTAAGGTATACTCGCGTCATACATTAAACAATCTCGTCTTCAACTATGATCGCCTGGTACCAAAACACTGTACAATGCTTTCTATCTCATTTTCTCCCACATTAAATCTTATGAATTTATGTGTCTGTCTCTTTTTACTGTCGCGCTTTATCGTTTCATCGACTTTCAAATCACAACGGTGCTAAAAAAGGTTTCAATTCAAAAAGTATTTATAATCGACACTCGTCCACTTGATGTACTACCACCAACTAAACTTAAGCACAAAATATAATCATTTTGCCTCAACCAAATCTACTTTTGATTATTACATTATTATTCAAGTCCGGTCTTCCTATAATCTAATAACAAATAGTAATTCATGAATCACATTATCTGACCACGTGTCAGCACAGACGATCCTTCGAGAGAAATGTTATTATAATTATTATTGTTACCGTTATAACTCACTTAGCTAGACGTCACAGGCAGATGGACGCTATAATACTGTTTGGAATAAGAGATAATGAAATTCTTCGCTTTTGCCACTACACTTAGATTATCCTTAGATTAGACGTAGAGAAACAAACCAAGTTATGAATAATATCATCTTATGTATTTCACAATTTAACTTGTTTTTATGAAAATAAGGGACGAGACGAGCTGGACGATCAGCTGATGGTAATTCCTACGCCCTGCCCATTACAATGCAGTGCCGCTCATGATTCTTGAAAGACCCAAAATTCTGAGCGACACTACAACTGCGCTCGTCACTTTGAGACATAAGATGTTAAGTCTCATTTGCCCAGTAATTTCACTAGCTACGGCGTCCTCCAGACCGAAACACAGTAATGCTTACACATTACTGCTTCACGGCAGAAATAGGCGCTGTTGTGGTATCCCTAATCTAGCCGGCACTCTGTGCAAAGAAGCCTCCCACTGGTAACTTAATTATAATAAATTTATACCAGAGGAATTACTAGTGTCGAAAAAAGCTACTTATAAATTCGAAAATCAAAAAAAAATAATGTGAGGTGAGGATCTAACCGGGGGCACCATGGCAATGGTCAACATCTATTCTGCCACTTAATCTAAGGGTTTACTAATGTAATAGGGAGACAAACAAATATATCACACAGGTGTGTGATATATTTGTTTGTGAATAAGGTTATTCAAATCAAATCAAATCAAAATCACTTTATTCATGTATGTAACGGAAATGACATTATGTCAAAAAAAAAATTTTCTCATTGAATTTACTGTTACTTCGTAAAGGGTTGAGCTAATGAGAAGAAACCCATTGCCACTCTTTTAAATCAAGATTTACATTTTCATCGTTTTACAAATCATTTCAAATTGCAATATAATATGTAAAGTGATGCAATAAACATATTTTACTATTATAATCTTACTATTGTGCTCTTTTGCAACACTTGAGGAAACACAAAAGCATTGCTGGACTTTGAGGCAGTAGTAATCAGAACAAACAAGTCTTCGGGACACTACCTTCTTGTGATAAGTGCCATGAATAATTAAATGAAATCTCAATGCAACATCACAGGATGGAGGCGTTTACAGAACAATGGATCCCTAACAATTTTAGCAATTCTGTGCTCTACACGTACTCTCAGTACATAAGATATAGTAGTAATGCTCCATGTATTCACCAGTGGGAGGCTCCTTTGAACAGGATGCCGGCTAGATTTTGGGTACATCAACGGCGCCTATTTCTGCCGTGAAGCAGTAATGTGTAAGCATTGTTGTGTTTCGGTCTGAAGGACGCCGTAGCTAGTGAAATTACTGGGCAAATGAGACTTAACATCTTATGTCTCAAAGTGACGAGCGCAGTTGTAGTGTCGCTCAGAATTTTGGGTCTTTCAAGAATCATGAGCGGCACTGCATTGTAATGGGCAGGGCGTTGGAATTACCATCAGTTGATCGTCCAGCTCGTCTCGTCCCATATTTTCATAAAAAAATATATATAAAATTAAAAATTAAGTTGAAAAAGATGCTTTAATAAAATATCGAGAGTGTGACATGTAGCGATATAAATTGTACTAAGAATTTTTTAATTGCAATAAAAAGTGAAGCTAATATCGTTGCAGAAGAAACTCTCCGTATTTCAAAATAATTTGCTATTAACATTAAGTAACTCATTAAATGTAAAATCAAATAACTTGTTATTTTACCTTACATTAGATTTTTTCTTATATCAAATCATGTGTGTCAATTTTAATATTATTCTTGTGATCCTGGTGAGTGTACTTGGTTATCATATTATAAAGTTAAACTAAAAAGATAAAAATACAAAACTAACAAAGGGCGAACAAATAGCATAATTTAAAACAAAATAGTTTAAACTAAACAAAAGTATGTAGGCATTAGTCCATCTGCCTACACAATATCAAAGCAAGTCTCATAATCCCAAACAAACTAGAAAGATTATATTATTAACTTAATTAAAGCAAATAATAAGATACAGAGATAAACCAGCCATCGTCTCGTATCGTCCCTAGCTCTAATTACGTCAGCTCAACAAACACCACAATGAATACTAATCAAGAACGAAATTCACACGAAAATTATGCGACGCGAAATTACTCAAAAACAGATTTATACAACCGTTTTGGTTGATGTTATCTTAATTAAAAATTTTATAATTGCCCTTCAGTTGAACTTGCAATGTAAATTTGCTTGAGTTACTTCTAACAGTAGAATGAACAGAGTCACATGTAAATTATTTGAGTTGAAACATTTTTATAAATATTTTTTTATTGAAGAGAAAGTTAAGCGAGTTATACTGTTCACTTGATATTGCCGTCAAAATTCTCTTGCAACACCAGAGACTACTCGGTTGGGTCGAGTTAGTAAGTCTTTTGCTGGGCGATGATCTACAATATGATCCCATAAAATGTACAAAACAAATGTGTTACGAAATTTAAAAGAATTGTTAAAAAACGTTTGTGAGGGAAAGGTTATTATAGCATAAACGATTTTCTTAATGACACCACGGACTGGGAATAAAGCGAACACCCTCAGGCTCTTTAATTATAAATGTTTATTGTACGATATTACATTTTAATCCATATTTTATATTTAAAAAAAATGCCGGTTCAGTTTCTTGCGCCCATTCTTCTCAGGTCTGAGGCAGTCTCTTTTGAATGGGTAGTTTTTGACGTTCAATAAGTGATTTTAAATCCTATTTTGAATAAAATTATTTGAATTTGAATTTGAATTGAGCTGTTGACAGAGTACTGATAGACCGCCCCAGTATATAGTTAGGGACTAGGGTGCACCGTACGGGTTCACTTCGTACGGGTTCAGATGTTAAGTTCACGCCACCTATATTCAAAATCAAAGTCTAACTTAAAAACATTATTCAAATAGCAGCATTCTCTTGCAACACCAGTGCAATCACGGAGTCGTTGCCAAACCTATAGATATATACAAGTTAAAAAATATTGTGATTATAACTGATTTTTTAAATGTTTGGTAAACTTCAATATTATGTATGTAACAGAATAATTTGTTACATACATAGATAAATTTGAAACTTTGCACACCATTTAGGTAAATACATGAAATTATTTTTAAATATGGCGATTTCGTTCATAACGATATAAAGTCCACTGAAAGCTTTTTAAATTATAATAAACCAAAGTTTAGTCTTTGATGTACCTTCGAGCACGGGGATGAATTTTTTATGAGAGTAAGTGAGAGGTAAAGTTAGAAAGTTAAACGTGAGCTGTTAAGTGAAACAGTTTATAGCAGCTACAATATAATTTCAATAATAGATTCTTATATATCAAAAAACATCCTAGGGCTTAGTAAGAATTGAGTTGGAATGTTTATTAATGTGTCTGTATATACAGCAACACCACACTGCAAGTGTTTTATATTAGAAATAGATATAGTGGCGGTAGGTAATCTACTAGGCGAACATAAAGTGGTAGCTGTTAGTTTCACAATCCGTATCTAGTTTGAAAATCTTTCCTAGCATCTGGATCCATTTCAAGTCAATCAAAAACAAAATGGGTGTAAAATAACTTAATATAAAGAATAGTTACAACATAGATGATTATAAATCGTTCTTGGAAATATGGAAATTTTCCGAAATAAGGCTCAATTAAAGCTGATTTAGCATAAATTCTAGACGATGTCTCCTTTTAGAAGAAAAATATTAAGTTTTTAGTGTGTTTTCTTTCTTAAGTTTTCCATTGGATAAGTGTTCCAACAAGACGACGCTAATCGTATTCATAATTTGTAATTTCCATAACCAACAAGTAATCGTGTACTAATTCTACACCAAAATATACAACCAGTATATTTTGCCATCTACGAGCCTAATTGATGAGTGTAATTTGCATGTAAGATTATGGATTTCGTAAACAATGTATTTTGTAACGTCGGAAATGCTTTCTATTTGACGTAAATATAAACGTGTTATGAGCTTAACTTTCAAATGCTTGTTCTAAGTCAAGATTACGATTTGTTAGTCCAGTCGTTGTTAAAAATAGCAATAAAAAATGATTATGATGTGCAGAAGACTAAAAGTAGTAAAAATTTTGAGTAAAATTTAAAAAATAAATTTGACAAATTGCCACCGGTTCAAATGAAATGAAATAAATTGTGGTAACATAGTTCTTAACAATTGGTAGAGGCACAACACAATAAATTTAGGAGGGGTTCTTCATTATTGTTCGAAGTAAATCCATCGAACAGCATTATAGTACAAATATTGCTTAGTAGATAAAATTAATTGTAATAAAACCATGTGTTGTCCATAGTAAAGCAGTACGCGGGTGAGCATTGATCGGGCCGGTCCTGGTTACCATTAACCATTCATCTATAACCATTAAAGGACCGGCAAGAGTAACCATTTAACCATTATTACCAATGCATAGTAGAGATGCAGTACGCAAGTAACCATTGATCAGTTCGGTCCTAGTTACCACTAACCATTGGTCTATAACCATTACAGGACCTGTCCGAGTAACCATTTTAACCAATTAATAGTAGAGATCTGCGTACTCACAAGTAGAACCATTAATTATAGTTATTTAGCAAGTGTCATAGATTAATTTAGTACCTTAAGTAAATAAATACTTTTACCATAAAACCAATATATATATATATACACCTAAGTGCACCCCTTTTCAATTATTTTTTCATTTACAGTCTTGACCAGCTTAGTTCATATTGTAAGAGATTATTAGAATCATCAATTTTAGGCTAGAGGGAATGATAAACCTAAATTAAAACAAAATCACCTGTAGGCTAATGATAATAATGCGGCTTGATTAATTATATTATCTCTCTAGTGATTATTTTAGGATTTCATAATCGTTCTTCGTAATATTCTTCTCTAGTCTAAACATACACGGTAAGAATGATTTGCCTAACTTTTAATTAAAATTTTAAAAACAAAATAACTTTTATTGTTAACTAGCTGACCCGACAGACGTTATTCTGTATAATAAATAAAATAATGTTCTTTGTGAATTTGTCAATTATATATCAACAACAATAGTTATTTCGTAAAATATGCAGCCTGATGTAGTAACGAAATTGTTTCACAGCAGAACTGTCAAACTGTGCGTCAATAAATTCTCTCATAGAAAAGAAATATTGGAAATAAAAATAATTTTTTGAACGAAATCTGGCCGTTTAAAGTGTGTCGAAATCGCGCCCAAATGAGTCGGTTACGACGAAATATACATACAGGTCAAGCTAATAAAAAGCGTGTAAAAAAGAGCACATAACTTGAAATGTCACTATCAGAAAGGATAAGCAAAGTAAGAAAGTTCTCGCGCACATAGCCGTAATTCTCATTCACAAAGATAGAAGGATGCACCCTTTGTCTAAGATATCGATCGACATAGAGGATGAATCGACATATTGGTTGTCAAATGTCAAATATTAGGGTTGCGAAATTAAATTTGTGACAAAACTTAAGATTTATCTATCTACATAAAAATAATCTTATAGATAGTTAACAACGGTAGCTAATCTACCAACTATAGTTAGCTAAAATTAAGTTTAAGTTTATTTTTTACCTTCTGAGAAAGTTAGAAAGAAATGTAAAAAAACAAATTAGTTATGCATTTGAAACTATTCTTTCAATTTGACTTCTGAACGACGGGGGACACATCAAAGGAAAAATAAATCTTTTTTTTATTTAATGCCGAGAATTTTCATATTTATTCACCTTTAAAACCTTCCCTGGACTTCCACTAATAATTCGAGGCCAAAATTAGCCAAATCGGTCCAGCCGTTCTCGAGTTTTAGCGAGACTAGCAGCAATTCATATTTATATAATATTTAGATTAGATTTAGTTTGTAATGTTGTTCATATGCCTTAGCACCTGAGTGCATATGCTTTTGTTTTGTTTCTATATAATTAATATTTGTATGTAGTTTAAAGTTGTTTCCTTTTTCTTTTATTATAAGTTTTATTACTAGTTTCAACACTTTAAATGTAAATAATATAAGGTACTCCGACGACCTCTTGTACACGGTAAAACTCGAATGAGTTTATATGTATGTACAATAATTTTGATAATGCAAATTTATAAGGTCGGATTTCATTAAATTGGAATAAGTTTTAATCCTAGGATAAAGCTGTTATTTACTCTCAGATAAACTTGTTTTCATTTCACCAACTACTTATCCTGAGAATAAAACACAGTTATATGAGAGTAACTCTTAAACTACCAATTTTTAAGGAACTGGCTTATTCTTCGGATAAAATCAAAATGGCGTTCAATTTTTATGTCAGCTGAGCCCTTAGTACTCTAAGCGCTCTAATTATTACTGAGCGACCATTGATTCATAATAGTACACATTGAATTGAAATTCACAGAAAATATTATTAAAAATGCAGCGTTTGAGAAAATATAAAATAAAACACAAAGAAAATTGACCGTAATTTAAATATCACGTAGTGCGACTTTACAGATAATTTGTTTGAAAAAATAGCGCTTGACACATTGACACAAGTTCAAAGTTACGACTTAATTAAAAATGTCCTGTTATGGTATACTGTACTGAGACAAACACAAGCCTATCTAATTTGTCTGCATTTGCAATCCTTTCCTATAATAGTACTCACTATAATACACCTACGTTTCCTATAATAATATTTTACAAATAATATTGTTATTGAAATGATTTTTAAAACGATGAGACTGTAAATCTTGATTTAAAAAGAGTGGCAATGAGTTTCTTGCTACTTCTTCATCAACCCTTTACGAAGTATCAGTAAAAAACATCCTTAACCTACATGAATAAAGTGATTTTGATTTGATTTGAATAACACTTATCAAATAATAGTTATACTAGGAGTAAATTGTTGTCTTAACAAAGTGGCGAAACGTACTATGAGTTATTCCGTGAATAAATGCAGCGTATTTTATACCTGGTATAGTTATTCTCGAGCAAACACACCATCGGTGAAATTGGATTTTCAAAGGACAAAATATAACAGCATAAGGAAAAATTACGAAAAATACTGCGAGGCAATTTGAATCTCCTTGGTGCCTTAAAGCATGGGATCTTATTAAATTCTGGAAGTAAACTGAGGCACGAGGTACGTGCACCTAGATAACTTCGATATAAGAATGGAGCGTGGGAAATTTTAATAAACTGTCCGTCTTGAACCTCCTGTGAATTTAATAACACCTCTCGATTGACGAGTGCTATCTTGTTTACTTTTTGACGTTGTACTTGTTATTCTTGGTTATATATATACAACTGTTATTCCTTGTTTGTGACTTTTAGATTGGAAAGAGCGACATCTTGAATCAATTTCCTAATATGCAAATATTGGGGTTGAGCAGGTTATCAACTGTAAATTAGATCCTGTTGATGAAGCCACAACCTGAAAGTTGAACAAGACATACAAGATTTATCAACGATACGTCACTCGAACGGTTGGCTCAGTGGTAAGTTCGCAGTGGAACGCGAGAAGTGGCGGGTTCGAGTCCCGCATCGTTCGTAATTATTTTTTTAATTTAATTTGTGTAATAATCTATAACATAACAAATCTAGCTATACCTGATGGTGTGTTCATTAAGGAACTGTTTCTTAAGAGCGTGGGTAGAAATGTGTGTTTACAAGAGACGGAAGATATGAAGGTGATATTGAAAGGAGAGTGACTGCGGGAAATTGTGTGAATGGAGCGCTGCATGCCTTTATAAATGGTCAGACTGTGCCAATAGAAGCGCGAATGGCTGTACATAATGGAGTGCTTGTCGCCACGTTAATGTATGGAAGTGAGAGTTGGGTATGGCAGAAGAAGCATAAAAGCAGAATTAACGCAGTTGAGATGCGATCACTGCGTAGTATGTGTGGGGTAAGACTGACTGATAGAATTCCGAATGCGGTAATACGAGCGCGCTGTGGTTTGAAAGAGGATGTTGTGACAAGGACTGAAAAAGGAATTCTTAAATGGTTTGGACACGTGGAGTGAATGAGTGAAGAAAGAATGACGCAGCAAATATATAAGGCAAGTGTGTGTGGGCAAGTCGGTCGCGGGAGACCTCGTAGAACATTCGTCGATCAAATTGGGGACGTTTTGAGAAAGGGAGAGGTCCGAAGCACCCGCAACCGGCGAGCATGTATGAAAAGAGTAATGAATGTAGAGGAAGCGCGTGAGGTTTGTAAGGATAGAAGCAAATGGCATTCTATTGTCTCTGCCTACCCCGACGGGAACAAGGCGTGAGTATGTGTGTGTGTGTGTGTGTGTGTGTGTGTGTGTGTGTGTGTGTGGGTAGAAATTAATTGAACGTAACTGTTGAATCTCATGACGGTAACCCCATTTCGATCTATGCCCGCCACGTACGTGTTTTCAGTTTTCTAATTCATATTCCGTACATCGAGGTTTATGCCACGCTTAAAGTGTTTGAGAGCGTTCCAAGCCTCTCTCATACGAAAAACGCACTTGTGATTCCTCTAGTGTTGCAAGGGGCATGGGTAGAGGTGATCACTAACCTTAAGGTGATCCATGGGTTTGCCCTACTGCATAGAGTAGGATGAGAAATAAAAATAAAGGAGTCAATCATCAAATATTTACTTTCGATGATATAAATATAAAACAAGCAACTACTAACGAAGGAATTACTTGTAAGTAGTTACTAGTTTTTCAAGGAACTTTCTTCCACGTACTACAAAGCTTTTTTGCATCCTGTGATGTGATGCTACAAGGTATGGATATTTTTATACTAAGCTCTGTAGTACCGATCGATGGCAGATCACAGCCCGGTTCGATGCGTCAGTTAAAGCAGCATCTGACTGCAATAAAACAGGCGTATCGAGCTTGGGTTGCGGCGCTGGGCACAAAGGATCCGAACTGCACAGTTCTTAAGAGGAAATACAACCGTGCCTCCAGATTTTTTAAGCGGCAAATCGCCCGTGCTTTGCACGGGCGATTTGCCGCCTCAAAACACGTCGTAAAAATCGGCGAGCAGCTTTCTAGTTACCCGACCGGAACACGCAAGTTCTGGTCGTTGTCGAAAGCTGCTCTTGGTAACTTCAGCCAGCCGTCCATGCCGCCGTTGCACATGAGGAATGACACCCTGGCCCATACGGCAAAAGAGAAAGCCGATCTCCTGTGCGCTCTTTTCGCCTCCAACTCGACTCTTGACGACAACGGAAAATCACCGCCGACCAACCTGCGGTGTCAGAGCTCTATGCCTGAAGTACAGTTCAGACAGAAAACTGTTAGGCGAGCTCTGTTTTCGTTGGACGTCAGGAAGTCGAGCGGGCCGGATAGCATTTCTCCAATCGTAGTTAGAACGTGTGCCCCTGAGTTGACGCCGGTGCTAACGCGTTTATTCCGGCACTCTTATTCCAAAGGCGTAGTCCCTGACTCATGGAAGTCAGCCCTTGTCCATCCGATCCAAAAAAAGGAGACAGTTCGGATCCGGCAAACTACAGGCCTATCGCTATTACCTCCCTGCTCTCCAAAATCATGGAGAGCATAATTAGCCGCCAGCTCTTGGTATACCTAGAGGGTCACCAGTTGATCAACGACCGACAGTACGGCTTTCGCCATGGTCGGTCGGCAGGTGATCTTCTGGTATACCTAACACATAGATGGGCTGCGGCTATTGAAAGCAAGGGGGAAGGCCTGGCAGTTAGCCTGGATATAGCGAAGGCCTTTGATCGTGTATGGCACAAGGCGCTCCTCTCTAAACTTCCATCATTTGGGCTTCCCGAGAGCTTGTGCAAGTGGACCTCCAGCTTCCTAACTGGGCGCAGCATACAGGTCGTTGTCGACGGACATTGCTCGAACCCGAAGCCGGTGAATGCTGGAGTGCCCCAAGGCTGTGTGCTATCTCCTACGCTGTTTCTTCTGCATATCAATGATATGTTGAACACCTCCAACATTCATTGCTATGCGGGCCATGCACGTCTTTCTCGGGAAATCGTCGACCAGTGCCGGGAGAAACTTGTGTCTTCTATCGAGTCCTCTCTTGAGAAGGTCGCGGAATGGGGTAAATTGAACCTTGTCCAATTTAACCCCCAGAAGACTCAAGTTTGCGAGTTTACCACTAAAAAAACCCCATTAGTCGCATCACCGCTATTCGGCAACACTTCCCTAAAAGCCTCGCCTAGTATCGGAATACCAGTATTGAAATCTCGAGCGATTGCCAATTCCGTGGCCATCTGGAGGGCAAAGCCAAATTGGCTTCAAAGAAACTGGGTGACATTAATAGAGCACGGCAATACTTCAAGCCAGCCCACATTCTAGCGCTGTACAAAGCGTAGGTCCGGCCACACATGGAGTATTGCTGTCATCTCTGGTCTGGCGCACCCCAGTATCAGCTCGATCCATTTGACCGCGTGCAACGCAGAGCAGCTCGAATTGTCGGGGACCCAGTACTCTGTGAACGGCTGGATCACTTGGCGTTGCGTAGAGACGTCGTTTCATTGTGTGTCTTTTACCGCATTTATCACGGGGAGTGTTCCGAAGAGCTGTTTTACCTAATTCCTGCCTCCGAATTCCACTTTCGCACGACACGCCATAAGTAAGGATATCATCCTCACCATCTGGATGTGTGGCGGTCCTCCACAGTGCGGTTTACAAGGAGCTTTCTTCCACGTACTACAAAACTGTGGAATCAACTTCCTTTTGCGGTGTTTCCGGGACGATACGACATGGGTACCTTAAAAAAAAGCGCGTACACCTTCCTTAAAGGCCGGCTCCTGTGATTCCTCTGGTGTTGCAAGAGAGTGTGGGCGGCGGTGATCACTTAACAACAGGTGACCCGTACGCTCGTTTGTCCTCCTATTCCATAAAAAAAAAGCTGTGGAATGTACTTCCATGTGCGGTGCTTTCGGGACGATACGACATGGGAACCTTCAAAAAAAGCGCGTACACGTTCTTTAAGGGCTGGCGACGCTCCTGTAATTTCTCTGGTGTTGCAAGAGAATTTGGGCGGCTGTGATCATTTAACAGCAGATAACCCGTACGCTCATTTGTCCTCCATTTCCATAAAAAAAAAATAAAAAAAAGTAATCAAAAACCAATTTTTTATTTCGCCTTGTACTTGTTAAATAAAAAAAAGGTATTATTATGATTAAAATAAGAATGATTTCATTTAAATTATTTCAAAATATATAAATAACTGAACAGTGTTACACCTAGATATTAACAGAACGGATCAATAGGCTCAAAATCAAAAGCTTCAAGCATCTTAAGAAGGAATTACAAAATTGTTTATTTTTGCTACGAACTTCCAATTATTGACAAAATATTCGTTTCTGAGTTTGGAATATTTTGCGCGGAATTACTACGAGACATCAAAGCGGGATTATTCAAAGTCTCTGAACCCTAATCTAACGTCGATAACACTGGGGAGCCCTTGTTTGCCTCACTCATTCAATTTCCATGTTCCGTTTCATCGCCTCGAAAACTCATCGCTCTAGTTAGCTGTATGTCATTTTTAAATGAAAATTCTTGAGTCTGGGTATATGTGCGGTTATCAGTGATCTGTATTTGTGGATCTTTTAATTCCGACTTTTCCGATTTGTTATTTTTTAAAGTGATAACCCTCGCTTCTGGGATTAATTACACAAATTAAATTTGAAAACAAAATTTATGAAGGAAGCGGGACTCGAACCCCTCGACCTCTCACGTTCCGTGCGAGAGCTCCTCCACAGAGCCAACCGTTCGAGTGAGGGAGAGTTAATAAATCTTGATGTCTTTGTTCAACTTTCAGGTTGTGGCATCATCTACAGGATCTACTTTTGCAGTTGAAAATCCTGCTCAACCCCAATACTTGCTTATTAGGAAAAGGACTTGAGATGCCTTTCGAATCTAAACAATTTTTATTTTTTAAAGTGACAACCCTCACTTACAATTTGTATTACACAAATTAAATTTGAACAAAATAAATTTTGTTTTCAAATTTAATTTGTATCATAGTAATAAAGTGTGTTCTACTTTTCCCGGCTGACAAACTGAAGTGTGCAAGTAAAATTAATAGGCACTGTGGAAGTATTAAATGTTATATCTTATGGTAGCAGCATTATCTCGTAGCCGCTCAGTATTTTGCAGCATCGTAATTATTAAATCAAATCAAAATCACTTAATTCATGCAGGTCTAGGGAATCACACTTAGGAATGTTAAAAGTTTTTTTTTCCTTTTACATTTACCAACACTTCAGACAAGGTTGAGCTGTAATGAGGAGAAGTGGTAAGAAACTCAATGCCACTCTTTTAAATCAACATTTACTGCTACATCATTTTACAAAATATGATTTTAATTACAATACATGTAAAGTGATGCAACAAATATACCCAAACGTCGATAACTCAATGTCTTGAACGAATAAGTAAAAATACATGTAAACAACTCAGTAAAAACAAAAGAGTTATTGAGTATAGTAGATGCATTAATACACACGCACCGTAAATAAATTAAGGTATTATGCGTACCTTTTGTTAGCGGCTATAAACAATATAATAAATTTAAATAATCTGTTTTTTTTAAGGTGATAACCCTCACTTCTGGGATAAATCCGTGATTCTATCCCTGCCTGATGTTCATTGCACGATATCGTGAGCAGACTGCTATAGTCTCAAGGGTTATAACGCAATACGATGCGCTTAAGTTAGTTTGATCACAATAATATCATTACATAATAATATCAAACTAATGGGCAGGTGACGCTGCTTAACATAAAAAAGTAGTCATAGTTCGTGTTCCAATAAACATAAGTTTTTCCGCTCACATTCTTGAAAATCGCTCTTATAATTTTTTACAATGTACTGATATGTTAGAGAAAGCAATTGACAAATCGTTGATTTTAATCAGCGTTGATTTTAGTTGAGGTAATTACACTTACAGCGGTTTTCAATAACGTATCTCTTACGGATAGTTAGTTACGGATACATTGCTGTCACCGTTTAATGACAAGATCGTACCAATCCATGTCCAATAACGTTATAGTCCAATGCTTTATGTGGATAGGTTATTGAAATGTGAGTAAGCGTAAAAGGATAGATTTGTCTACCTCTGGTAAGTTAAACTAAAGATAGATAGGTTATTGAAAACGGCCGTTCGTCAATACTTCTATCGTGAGGCGTATTAGATGACCTTACAGCCGGTTCTGAGTATGGGATCCATGAGATAGTAACAATGAACTCCTTAACGACTTACAGTAAGGGTGCGTTTTGTAGCAGTTTCAGTGGCGCTTACGTTCATTGCTGCATTGCAAAAAATCAACCGACTTGAAAAACTACTCTAAAAACTATTCTAAAACAATAGATATAATATGCCCTAAAAAGTATAAAAATAATTGCGTATTTTTATACAATCTAATTCTAGCTATTTTATTGACTTATTTAATTATTTTCTTGCAACACCAGAGGAATCACAGGAGCGGCCTTTAAGCCGGCCCAAGCAAGGTGTACGCGCTTTTTTTGAAGGTACCCATGTCGTAACATCCCGGAAACACTGCACAAGGAAATTCATTCCACCGCTTCGTAGTACGTGGAAGAAAGCTACTTGCAAACCACACTGTGGAAGACCGTCACACATCTAGATGGTGGGGATGATATCCTAACTTGTGGCGTGTCGTGCGAAGGTGGAATTCGGCGGCAGGAATCAGGTGAAACAGCTCTTCAGATTTGCGTTATTAAATGTTGTGATATGTGATTTTATGACTGTAAATAAGATTAATTATTATTATTATTACTCAACTGACCGCTACATAGCCGAACGTCACGCTTTAGGCTTTATTACCTACAAATTAAAGTGTTCAACGCATGTAAGGAACTATTCGCTTCAAACATAATATGTGTTCTGATGTAAGATACAACAAATAATGTATCGAACAATCGATCTCCCCCTTAAATAAATTCTTAGCAACCGTAGTATGACGAAGAAAATTTAATTGAAAATTCATTTATGGAATATTGGAAACGCTTTGAAACTCGCAGCTATTGCGTCGTGGCTCTGACTCGAGAACAATATTCCCATTGAAATTTGCTCCAAACTTAGCTCTACTAAGTTCGTATTTTCTATAACTACAGCTCTATGCTAAGCGCGCTGCAATTATAGAGTTTGAGTATTATGTAAAATGTCTTTGAATGCCTGTCTCTAATGTCATGGAATTAATGGAGAAACTATTGGTATCTTGCATTTATTATTACTATTTCAATTACATGAAAAATCAAGGATATGACCTATATACTCCAGTGGGAGGCACCTTTGCACAGGAAGCCGGCTAGATTATGGGTACCACAACGGCGCCTATTTCTGCCGTGAAGTAGTAATGTGTAAGCATTACTGTGTTTCGGTCTGAATGGCGCCGTAGGTAGTGAAATTACTGGGCAAATGAGACTTAACGTCTTATGTCTCAAGGTGACGAGCGCATTTGTAGTGCCACTCAGTATTTTTGGGTTTTTAGAGAATCCTGAGTGGCACTGCATTGTAATGGTCATGACGTATCATTATGATATGATATGATATGGTATGATATGATATGATATGATATGATATGATATGATATGATATGATATGATATGATATGATATGATATGATATGATATGATATGATATGGTATGATATGATATGATATGATATGATATGATATGATATGATATGATATGATATGATATGATATGATATGATATGATATGATATGATATGATATGATATGATATGATATGATATGATATGATATGATATGATATGATATGATATGATATGATATGATATGATATGATATGATATGATATGATATGATATGATATGATATGATATGATATGATATGATATGATATGATATGATATGATATGATATGATATGATATGATATGATATGATATGATATGATATGATATGATATGATATGATATGATATGATATGATATGATATGATATGATATGATATGATATGATATGATATGATATGATATGATATGATATGATATGATATGATATGATATGATATGATATGATATGATATGATATGATATGATATGATATGATATGATATGATATGATATGATATGATATGATATGATATGATATGATATGATATGATATGATATGATATGATATGATATGATATGATATGATATGATATAATATGATACCTTGACCAATAATGTATTTGATCGTATCTTTTGTTAATATTATATAACGTACTAACTAACTACACCCCGCCAATCATCGTGGAGTTTTCTTATAAATTAACTGAAGCATTACACCGTTACTTTAATAAGGTAGCACAACAAGGAGCTACATAATAAATACTGGACGGAAATGAGTGGATGCAGACAGACAAAGGAGGCTCTACCATGTATAGATCAAAGGCTTTCTCGCAAGCTGGTGAAACTCACACGATCAAAATTACATAAAATAGCTCATATAATAAATAAACATTTTGACTGTTGCTTCTCAATACATTTTTGATAATGTTCTGTATGTTCATAAGCACATTGAGGAATTTTCTAGAAACTGTGACATTCATTATGTTAACACGAGGAACAAACATAAACTTGTTATGCCTACTACTTGGTACTATTTAAAAGAATTGTTAAAAAACGTTTGTGTGGGAAAGCTTACTATACTATAAACGATTTTCTTAATGACACCACAGGCTCTATAATTATAAATGTTTATTATACGATATCACATTGTAAACCATATTTTTATTTAAAAAAAAGCTCGCTGAGTTTCTTGCGCCCATTCTTCTCAGGTCTGAGGCCGTCTTTTTTGAATGGTAGTTTTTGACGTTCAATAAGTGATTTTGAATCCTATTTTGAATAAAAATATTTGAATTTGAATAACGCGTCACGGCCCCTTTAAGAAGCATCTGTATAATATAGGTGTCACCGACAGTCCCCTGTGCAGGGCTTGCATGAAGGCAGAAGAAACGGCCACATACCTCAAACTGGAGTGCCGTAGTGTGGCCACATACCGGGCCAAACACCTGAGGTCACCCAGGACTCTCTCCAAGGTCATGGGTGACATCAGAGGTTATAGTAACTTCTTTGAGGAGTTGGGATGGCAAGATTAGCAAACCAACCCTACGGAAGTAGTCCGTGAATACCTATTCCAACCTATACACCATTGCTTAGTGGCGCACTAAAACAATTCGAAATTCGTCTACGCTTACTCTAAATAATTTTGACTTACTGTTGTGTAATTGTATCATAGTAAACAAGATACTACCGAGTATTGTACATAAAAAATCGCTTATCCTGAAATATTAGTAATGAAAATGGGACAGAGTGTTTATTGTATTGACTATGTATTGTATTGCCATCTTGATAAGTGTGTTAGTAGAAATGTGTGAGTGGCGTGGTTTATACAAGCTTATACAGATAGCATTAAAAACATTCATTCAAAATAACACCTTATTTCATTAAATTAATGACAAGAAATTAATGTTCAAAGTGTATTGTATAAAACTCTGCCTACAAGTGTAATAATTGTGAGCCTAGTAAATTATTATATGTCGATATTTGAAAAACAAATAATCCAGAAACTTAAACAGTATAACCAAAGACTATCTGCTGACGCTCCCATTTGACTGAGGATCATCGTCGGATGGTGATGATGCTGTACATTTTATTTATGGAAAAGAAAGAAAATCGAGCGTACTGGTCACCTGAAGTTAAAGGATAATCATCGCCCTCATTCTCTTGCAACACCAGAGGAATCACAGCCGGCCTTTGAGGAAGGTGTACGCGCTTTTTTTGAAGGTAACCATTTCGTATTGTACTCCATATACCACAGTTTTGTGGTATGTGGAAGAAAGTTCCTTGAAAACCACACTGTGGAGTACCGCTACACATCCAGATGGTGAGGAAGATGTCCTAATTTGTGGCATTGTTGTGCGAAGGTGGGATTCGGCGGCAGGAATCAGATGAAACAGTTCTACGGAACACTCGCCGTGATAAATACGATAGAAGACATACAATGGTGCGACGTCTCTATGCAACGCCAGGTGATCGAGTCATTCACCGACCACTGGTTCTACGACAATTCGAGCAGCTCTGTGGTGCATGGGGAGAAATTGTTCGCGCTGATACTGGGGTGCGCCAGACCAGAGATGTGTTGATCCCACCATCGGTGCCTGGCCATTGCTACTCTGAAACCGAACAGATCTTAGTCGAGAGCGGGCCTTTCAGATGAACGGTCCATCTGGTAGCAGATCGTTCGCGGGCTCGTTTGCCGCCAGTGTTCAACACTACGATTAGCTTTTTAAGGCTCTCATATTTTGCCCTATTCATTATTTGACCAAAACAGGTGAGAATTCGGACAGCTTACTTTTTCGACTTACTCGTGTTAGGCATTTTAACTATTTGACGTTTGAGTATGTTAGTTGCATCACTTTACATATTATATTGTAGTTGAAATGATTTTTAAAACTATGAAAACGTCTATCTTGAATTAATAGAGTGGTAATGAGTTTCTTGTTACTTCTTCTCATTAGCTTAGCTAAAGGGTTCTAAAGGAAGAAAGTTGTAAGAACTAAAGAAAGAGGCGGTAGATTCAATAAGAATTTTGACATTCATAAGTGTCATTTCCGTGACCTACATGAGTGATTTTGATTTAATTGCAGAGAGCTGGGTTCGGACATGAAGCTGAGAAAGATTCGATTCATGGTAACTTTGGATGTCCAGCTTTCTTTCAGTCTTTCTCAAGCTCGTATCATCCACCATAATAAAATCTTAAAATTATAATCCTGAACAAATTGCTCTGATAAATTTTGCTCTGACTGATCGTGCTAAATCGTACCTACCGACTTTTCTGCGACGTTACAAAACCTAGCGTGGCAGCTTAATCTTATTAGATACACACAATATATAGTGTTAAGCACGTTCAAAGAAGCACTTCAATAATCGAATTTCAAACTTCTTAACATAAAATATATATTGATACCACACAATTGTTCGCTAAATTTTCCATTAATATTTCGTTTCCCTTATTGTTTCACAAAGGAATCCAATAAAGCCTTCCATACTCTGAATACATGCATATATAACACCCGTACTTAGAATGTTGAACACATTAAATCCGACGAAAGTAGCAATAAAACAAATAACATGTCACACGCGGACGTATTATAATCATTATATAGTTATAATAGCTTAAGAGTCATGAAAAGATTACGGAAATTTATAGACGTCATAGAGTATTTTACTTTTACGATAGAATGAATAAATCAAATAATATACAATTAAGAGTTTAATGTAAGATTTTTATCCTCATATTATATTACTATTTTCCTTATTATACTAAACATTATTTGTTATCTAATATTAAAATAACAAATAATGTAATGTAAAAAAATATATATACATACATATATATATATATATATATATACATATATATATATATATATATATATATATATATATATATATATATATATATATATATATATATATATATATATTTTTACATTATATATATATATCAATTTTCATATTAGGAGCCCGGTATGAGAAAAATATGGAGAGTAAAACCTACTCATCAAATGGCATCATTCTCGCGCATTTTTCACTTTCTTGTATTTTGAAGCTTTATTATATTATTGAAATTGATTTATACTTATTTATACTTTCATAAAGTTATGTGAAAATTCTATAAATTATGGAAGTAAGTGGTGTAAATAATAGTGCCAGAAAATCTGATACGCACGTGGGTAAGCACTAGTTAGTTACAATTCATACATTAATATGACATGTATTGTATATATAAACATGTGTGCTTTGTATTTATTAAATATTGAATTATCAATATAGTTCATACAAATTCATATGAGCTATGCACATAATTAAATGTTTAATTTAATATGGAGAGTTTATATAGCGCATTTCACGCCAAATAGACAATTTGTTATTTTTTTAATATCTTTAATTTTTTTAATATTTTTTTAAAGTTATTATGATTATTTTCTATTAACTATTTTTGTAGTTTCGGTTATGATAATTAATGATTCAGTAAAATTATAATGATATGTAATAAATAATATTTTGTAAAAGATTTAAATAAAATAAAAATATATATATTCTTTAAGAATTTTCATTAATGCGTTAATTTACCCTTACATATGATGTCGATCTTTTTTAACAAATACGCATTTTTGTTTGTTGTATTTCTAACCGATTCCATTGGACTTCATTTTGTTTAGTACCTGTTCAAAAACAATCGTTCTTGAGGAGTATTCTCCAGTCGTGCGTCGGAGCTGACTCACACACTGTTTTTGTATTATGTAATAATACTTCATTTCATCTTCGTTTTTCTCTTTATTATGTTTATTTTTACTTGCATTTATTTATTATTCATTTACCTTTAAATTTTTGTCATTCAACAATTAAACAATTACTTGTTTATTATTTAATTTCGTGGTCATTTATTTCTAACTTTTCATTTCTGACTCATTTTTTAACTAACAGTTTTTTTTCTTTTAATATTTTCATTCTTGTAGTTTTTAAAGGACAAAATAAATACAATAAAATTAATGAAACTGTTCGCCTTGCTATTTCACAATAAGCCAAAATGAAGAATATCTTACATTAACAAAATTATTAATGAAAATGGGGCTCTCATAAAATATTTGTAGGTTACCAAAAATCCACCAGCTCTTAGGCTATAAGGTATTTCGTGACGCTTGGTTCCCATTGGTGTCGTCGAGTAAAAAGCATTACGTGTGTAAAGGGGTTGGCTGTTAAAACAAGGCCTATTAAGGGATGAATGCTTATATTGAATATAATAAATGTGTCGGAGGAAATGACAACTTTATTGTTTCCAAATTGAAACAAATAGATTCAATGTATGTGGTATATCGAGTAACGGTATTCAGTGTAATATTTTATTGGCAAACTTCACAATAATCATCATTATCATGGCCGCTTATCATGCTACTGATTTAAAGAATTCTGATGATCTTTGTATGACACGCTAATTTTGAATGTACCAGTGGGAGGCTCCTTTGCAAAGGATGCCGGCTAGATTAAGGGTACCACAACGGCGCCTATTTCTGCCGAGAGCAGTAATGTGGAAACATTACTGTGTTTTGGTCTGAAGGGTCTAGGTCATTGCGCCGTAGCTAGTGAAATTACTGGGCAAATGAGAACTAACATCTTATGTCTCAAGGTGACGAGCGCAGATGTAGTGCCGCTCAGAATTTTTGGGGTTAATCAAGAAGTATTGTAATGGCCAGGGTGTATCAATTACCATCAGCTGAACGTCCTGCTCGTCTCGTCCGTTATTTAAAAAAAAATCGATGATATCTCAAGAATTTGAATGTCTGTTTCGGAATTAATGAAAATTATCATGAAGCTTCCTCAGTCCATTTAGATTTAAGTAACTAACAAAAGATGAAACAACTATTCAAATAACATTGTAGATACGAGAGATTCGCGTTCATTACGGAGGACAATCCCTGGTATTGAATCCCAAATATAGTATATGTATACATAGTATTTTCCTTTGAGTAACGCACTGTTAGTCAGTGCCCCTAAAGGCGTGCTCAAAATGTAACTTTTACGAGCTGACCTGACAGACGTTGTTCTGTAGATAATAAAAAATACAGTTTTATAGGAAATTTAAGGAATTCAAAACATCAAGAATAATTATTTCGTAGCAAATGCAAACAAGGAGTTGCAGTTATGAAATTGTTTCACAGCAGAACTGTCAAACCGTGTGTCAATAAATTCTCTCACAGAAAATATGTCCATTCAAAACAAATATTGGAAATAAAAATAATTAAGGGTCCCAAATCGAAATAAAAAGTATCCTATCTCTCAAGGTGGACTAAACTGCACTCCATGAAGTAATCCCCATTTAAATCCGTTCATTAGTTTAGGTCCATAATTAGTAGGTCACGTAATTTATATATATTAAGATTTATCCATTTGTAACTTTGAATTTGAATAAGGTCAATTTTAGAACTGTTTTCTAGAAGGCTTCTACATACGTAACATACGGTTATTTATATTGTTGTTACCTATCTCCATAAGTATGTAACTGGTACCGTAGATTACTAAGATATGTGCAGAAATTTATTAAGATTGATACATGTTAGTTATTTTAATATTATAAAGGTTGTAGTGACAGTTAAATTTCAGCTGTAAAAACAAATCAAATTCAAATATTTTATTCAATAAAATATTCAAAATAGGATTTAAATCTATCTATATATCGATTAAACTACCACTAATTTGAAATAGTGTGACTCCGACATGAGGAGAACGGGCGCAAGAATCTCAGAGGGATTTTTTTAAGTAAAACTTCATTAGGCGTGACTCAGAATATTTTTCTGATGGAAGTAACGTTAGCACTTCCGACAGAAAAAAGTAAATTGTGACAATTTTTAACCATTATAATTTAATGGTTTAAAAAATTGTTTCAAATTGCTCAGTAAAATTTTCTGAAAATCTCCAAGTGTGTTTCTTCATTTATGACTACTTTGTAATAAATAATAAATAAAAGTTCTCAGTCTGACGTTTCCGACATTCGTTTTCTTCGTCCATCGGTCAGGCAAAGGTCCGAGCCCATAGAGCCATATTCTTTAATATTCAATAACAACGTTATATTGATATGTGTGACATTAATAATTAAATTATTTTTATTCAATTATTTATTAATAACACGGCTTTAATTTATATTTTGTCTATGAGCTTTCAGGTAAGCAAATAAAGTATATACTCGTATATGTATCTGTTAATTATTCCTAAAGTTAATTATAATTTGGTTTTATTTCAATGACGCGTAAAGATTATTTTTTGACGACTTTTTTAATATGGACTACAATGAAATATCGTATAAAAATTTATAATTAAATAGCCTGAAGGTATTTGCTCCATTCCATAAAATCTAAAAGAGATAAAAAATCTTTGACATAAAAGAATGCCAAGAGTATTGAATAGTCGAGAATATTTAATAAAGCAATATATACCAAGAATCGTATTCTCACCAATATTTGTAAACAAAATATGGTAATAGCGTATACGAAATAAAATTGGCTTGCTGTCGTTGAAGATGTCACGACGCCGACGACGAGCAGCGAAGTAGATTTCCCATGACAAGTCCATTTTCACGGTTCACTGGCGCCACTACCTATACTTGAAGTATATTGAAGTTGTATTTGCGAAATGTTGTTAATGTTACATTGGAAATGTACGAAGTGTAAATTAAAATTTAATTTACGGAAACGAAAAATTATAAAACTTTACGATATGACATTGTAATAACTCACCAATTTCCAGGATGTCTAAAATAATAAACGATAGTTGCCACACATTTGGATCCTTTTGGGGTACTCACTCAAAACATTCCGTAGTAAAATTTTAAGTGATAAATTAAATATTGTATTGTTGCGTGAATTAATGCAATTATCACTGGTGGATAGAATAGGTAAATAAATAATCATCTCAAGTCTGAGGCACACACTATTTTGAATGAGCGTTAGTTTTGGTCATTCAATAAGTGATTTAAAATGTAATTTTGAATAAAAATATTTGAATTAGAATCTTTTATCCAGCTGAAATTTAATATTTAACTGTTAATTTAACCTGTTGATAAAGCTTGATAAATTTCTGAAAATATCTAAGTAATATATTAAGATACCAGTTACAATTTTTTTATGACAATAAGGGATGAGATGAGCAGAACGTTAAGCTGAAGGTGGTAATTGATACGCCCTGCCCATTACAATGCAGTGCCACTCATGATCTTGAAAACACCCAAAATTTATGAGCAGCACTACAATTGCTCTCGTCACCTTGAAACATAAGACGTTAAGTCTCATTTGCCCAGTAATTTCACTAGCTACGACGCCATTCAGACCGAAACTCAATAATGCTTACACATTACCGCTTCACGGCAAAAATTGGCGCCGTTGTGGTACCTATAATCTAGCCGGCTTCCTGTGCAAAGGAGCCTCCCACTGGTGTTAGTCGTGTTACTTAAAAGCGTTTTAATATTGCTACTACTCTACTATACTATAACTATAATGTATGTATGGGACTGTTAAATATCAAAATTTTGGATAATTCTCGTTTGTTCTTAGAAATGCTATTTATGTCATTTTACTGTTTAGGTAACGTACTTTCGATATCAGTAGAAAGTTCCTTGATATCTGTAATAGTTACAGAATTAATTAATTTGTAATATTTAAATATTATAATTATTTTTTCACACATTACTGCCAAAATAGCTTGCACGGAAAAAATAAATCAGGAAGTTCATAATATCAGTGTTAGGAAAATACGTCCTAACGTTTGCTGAGAACTTTCCTTTTTGCGAATCGCGCTGCTGCCTCGTTTTCAAGTTATTAAATAATCCTTACATGTTTTAAAGCATTAATATTAGTCTTTATTGTTTTTTAACATTTGTATTGTTATTTTTTCTTTTCTTTATTTAATATTAATTGTTCATATCTATTGTAATTGTAAAAAATTTGGTGGCAGTTTTTCGCAAATAAATAATTATTATTATTAATTATCGTCTGGTTACACGTAACGAGTACATCCTGTACATAAAATACGTCCTAAAAATTTCAGAGTTTAAACAAACAATCTAATAATTATGGGTCTGACGTTTAAAATTCTTTTGGCGAATAAAAACGATGCAGGTATCGTAAACCTGTAATTAAAATTGTTTCGCAATCATAACTCCTGCGAAACCTAAACTTTTACGAACATTTATTCAAAACTCGCAACATTCTCACATGCTTGATGATATTCTTGGAATATTTCTCAGGAGTTGTGAACATTTTTCATTATGTTGTCATGCTCTATCACAGCGGGAATTTAATGCATCGCGCCTTGTCACTTCGCATGCAGTTATTTATGAGTTGTAGATAAAATGCTGTTTTTGTCATAGAAATATTAGCGTAGAGATTTATTTCCGACGCATTGCTTTGAAGGAAAGATACGACGCATACTGCTAAAGTAATTCTAAGTTGTACATCGATTAAATATCTTATGGTTGAAAATTTGTTGAATTAGCAGTTATTTTGGGGAAGAACAAATATATCAAAGTTGTAAGAAATATTTACAAAAACAGTAAAGCTAAAGTAAAGCTAGACAGAGAAGGAAAAGAAATAAATATAGAGCGTGGTGTACGCCAAGGTGACCCCCTATCACCAAAACTTTTTGCCACAGTTCTAGAAGATATCTTCCGAAATCTTAATTGGATGGAAAAGGGCCTTAATATTAATGGTATAAAATTAAGCAATCAAAGATTTGCGGATGACTTAATAGTTTTTGCCTCCTTTCATTTGGAACTAGTGGAAATGATGCATGACCTCGAAAAACAAAGTCGCCTAGTGGGTCTGACTATGAATATTGCCAAAACTAAAGCAATGACAAACAGGTCAGAACAACCAATTTTAGTAAGCAATAACAATATCGAATATGTACATCAATACACTTACCTAGGACAAGTTATATCACAAAAAGATCAAGACAAAGAAATTGATACAAGAATAGGACATGCTTGGAAAAAAATACTGGGGACTCAAAGAAGTAAGATATCAAAATAAACATAAAAAGAAATCTCTATATTACTTGTGTACTTCCTGTGTTGACCTACGGTTGTCAGACTTGGTCGCCTACGCAAAGAGAGATTAAAAAACTAGAGACTTGCCAGAGAGCCATGGAGAGGAGTATGCTGAATATTAATAAAACGCATAAAGTTCGAAACACAGACTTGAGACAGAAAACAAAAATCACTAATGTCACTAATGTTATAAGAAAATTTAAATGGCGCTGGACGGGACACACACGGAACTTAAAAAGGAAACCGGGGGGACAATACAGGAGATGGTCAGACGAACTTAGCACGATAGCAGGTAAGACATGGTATAGGTTAGCTAAAGATAGAAAAGAGTGGAAGAAGTTGGAAGAGGCCTTTGTCAATAGACAACCAGATAGTGATAGATACTTAGTTAAGGATAGTTTGTAAGTATATATGTAAATAATACTATCTGAATAAAGGCTTATATTATTATTATTATTTGGGGGAAATCCATGATTATTCAAATGTTGTTAGCCTTCTTGAGTCTCGTGCCAGAAGTTGGCGACTCAATATCTCCTGAGGATGCCTCGTGTAGGGGTAAAACACGTATCGAAATGGTTGAAGACGAATCTTATTGGAATTTACACTCAAGATGCTCACAACATTTGAATACCCAAATTTAGCTTAAACCTAAACGTCCGCCTAATACTCCACATAACATAATTTGTGCAGCATTCTGAATGAAAAGTAACTAAATTTAGTGCAATAAATACTTTAGACCAGTGAGAGGCTCCTTTACACAGGATGTCGGCTAGATTATGTGTACCACGACGGCGCCTATTTCTGCCGTGAAGCAGTAATATTTAAGCATTATTGTGTTTCGGTCTGAAGGGCGCCGTAGCTAGTGAAATTATTGGGCAAACGAAACTTATCATCTTATATCTCAAGGTAACGAGCGCAATTGTAGTGTCACTCAGAATTTTTGGGGTTTTTCAAGAATCATGAGCGCAACTGCATTGTAATGGGCATGGCGTATCAATAACCATCAACTGAACGTCCTGCTTGTGGCGTCCCTTACTGTCATATTAAAACGATATTTAGTCATAACATTAAAATATCACTTGGTCGTTCGAAGGATTATCTGAATTATTGCGTTATAATAAACAAATAGTGATTTCTATTTTATAAATATTTTATGAACAATGCGGGACACAAACCCGCGACCTCTCGCTTTCCGTGCGAATGCTCTTCCAACTGGGCCAACCGTTCGAGTGACGTTAACGTAAGCTACGTATCCTGAAAAATGAACAAAATAAAAGTACATATAAGCGTTGGTGTAACAATAAATATGAGTATGTAAATATAAACCGAAAATAGGGGGCCATTTGAATATTACAATTTATCGCGCGAAATGGCCATCTTCTACATAAAATGCGTCACGATCGTGATATTCTGAATTCCGGGAACGTACTTTAGCCAAATACTTTTTGTAACTACCACGCGTGCACCTAAATATTTAAATGTAATGGCAACTAGGGTAAATATATTCTGGGACATTACTCAGTAACTCTTTGGTATGTATTATATTAGGTGTATGTACCCATAATACGACATCAAGCCTTCTGTCACAAACGCGGTAATTGACTTTGAATACCCAGAATTCACTCCAGTTGCAGCCCTTTTCCTCTAAATTACAATATAACTAATCAAATACAAAAAAGTTACTGATAATATCTGATTCCGGTGTCTTTCTTATTTCTTATATTATATTCCCCTGGCACATTCCCTATTTGGGGTCGGCCCTCCTGATACAAGATCGCCACTGTTTGCGATCTTGGGTCATTACTGGCGTCAGGCGTATCAACGTCATGTCTTTGTTAACAGTTCTAGTCCAGGTAGTTGGTGGGCGGCCTCTGTCGCTCTTTGCCTCATCCATATCCATGACTCATCTCATCATATGGTGTTCGTTCCTACGCATTACATGCCCATACCAGCGTAATCAGCCTTCCTGCATTTTATGATGTATAAGTGTAATTTTAAAGGTGACGCATTACGAATTTTGTCTGACCATGTAACATCCCCAGACCAACGCAACATTTTCATTTCGGTGACATGCATTTTTTGTTCGTCACACTTTCTCATTCCCCAGCATTCGGATCCATAGAGCAAAGCTGGTCTCACTGCTCGTTTGTACACGGTGCCCTTAGTTTTAATTGGCATTTTTGCATCACATAGAACACCGGTAAGATCTCCACTTCAGCCATCCCGTTTTTATTCTATTTTGAATATCACTTTCGATATTGGCTTTATTGTTAATAATGGACCCGAGATATTTGAATTCGTCTACCTTATTCAAGGTGTCTATGTCTTTCTTATTTCTTGTAGTATTATTTTTATAAAGATTTACTACGCAACCCGGCATTTTAGTTTCAATTATTAGCTAAGTTTAACAGAACATGTGGCACATCAACGTTACACATTTTTCGAGATTTGCTCGAGTATACGCACTCGGGCGTTATATTAGTTGCCGCACTTTGCGACTACTCCTGCGGTATCTAGCTGGAGCGCAGCGGAGACCGATCCTGAATATAAGCATGACATGATGACACCGCACGGCGTGTAGCACGCTAGAACGGGCCCCGTACTCTCCGTGTACCCTATAACACCACCATCATCATCAACCTACCTTTATGTGTGTTTTTACATTAGATATTGTGAAAAGTTACACTTTTAATATTATTTTATTCAACTCGGTGTTTCGTGACCTTTTCAGAGCACGTTTTTAGGAGTCGAGATAGTATTTGTCATAGTTGTCATTGTGAAGTTTTGCGCCTTTTGTTGCCTCGTGGTTGGTATATGCGACAGATGATTCTTTTTTTAATGATGAAGAGATTTTAATCCTTTAAAAAGTACTTTTTTTTTAATGTGTAACACACGCGTAAATATAAAAAAGAAACATAATTTTAAGAGACATTATTTTTATTCAGTGGGAGGCTCCTTTCCACAGGATGCCGGCTAGATTATGGGTACCACAACGACGCCTATTGCTGCCGTGAAGCAGTAATGTGTAAGCAAAACTGTGTGCGGTCTGAAGGGTGCCGTAGCTAGAGAAATTACTGGGCAAATGAGACTTAACATCGTATGTCTCAAGGTTTTTGGGGTTTTTCAAGAATCCTGAGCGGCATTACATTGTAATGGGCAAGGCGTATCAATTACCATCAGCTGAATGTCCTGCTCGTCTTGTCCCTTATTTTTATAAAAAAAATAAGAGATTTTAAGTGCCCAATGAAACATAGCAAAAAAAGGTCGGAGAAGTAAATTAAAAAGCTATTTTCATAGGTTTTTATTTACACAGTCAGTTAATGTTGATTTATTTGGAAGTAATTTGGTCTTAGCGTCCTAATGGTGCAATAATTGTAGCGAGTAATGGCGGTCATCTCGCAGGAGGGCTATTTGAACCCTCCATGCCTCTGATGTTCCGATATTTATCATTATCACCGCTCACATTAGCCGAAAAATTTGGTCTGTATTTCATGTGACATTTTATGTTCTATGGAAGGGCATTATAAGTAAGTTTTTGACTCCAGCTGTATATTCTAGAACCTCAAACTGAGTATATGGCAGTAAAAATCCGTATAACTATTTACTTTAAAAACTTTTGAAAAAGAAAATGCAATTTGAAATTTACTTGGTTCATACTATACTATTTGTCGCTGTAATAAATATCACAGATTTGTTAATTTACAGCTGTTAATTACGTATAAAAAAATATTTTATACGTCTATATAAAGCCTCTAGCCGTTAGGAAACGCATGAAAACGGGGCAGGTTCTATTTTAGTGTGCATGACAACCTACGTTTTACACTCGCAATATATTTGTCCCTTTGTTTAAGTATACGTGAGTTGCTGAAAATAGAGATTAACTATTCACAGCTAAATTTTTTCCACGTGTTCAAAGCTGTCAAAGAGTGCGACGTATAATACGATTTATGCGTCTATATATATAAAATCTTTTTTGTAATAGCACCTATACTCTATACTTCAGTGTTGGTTAAGCCTAGAAATTTTCCGGTAAATAAGTAAAAAGAAAGAGGGCCGAAAAGTAAAACAAGAAAATGCATCGCATGGATAAAAACGTTTTAAACGATCACAGTAATCCGGCTGTACAAACGTCGAAACGTTTCCGAAAGACCTTCGCGTTACACAAACAAAGCGAACATTGGTATTTTGTTACGTGCAAAATCCAAACAGAGGCATTTTGTAAACAAGCGCTTGTAAATTCAACGCTTTAATTCGGCCGTATCGTGGGACGGGGCCATTTTTCAAAAACAATCACATATAAAAGAATGAGGCGTGTCACCGCTTCCCGGGGTACGGATAAATGGGTGGATTAAGCATCATGATATCAAAGAATAAAAGTAAACTTCGTTTAACATGATAAAGTGGAGCTTAGAGGCCAGTTTTACTCACAATTTGGTTGACATTGGCTTGAATTACTTACATTTAAGAAATCTTTACTTATTAGTTATCATTGATAAGTTTATTTATCTTTAATATTATTAGAGAACAATAAGAGCAAAAAAATTAGTTAATAATATGTTAAATAATAAATCAGATTGATCGTATATTTTTGAAGTGAAATTAACTTCTTTGGGGGTGGTGATAACTTTTATTCTTGAAATAGTGCCAGCCTTTAAGGAAGGTGTACGTGCTTTTTTGAATCGTCCCGGAAACACCGCACAAGGAAGCACGATTTACAGCTTGATGGTGGAAGAAAGTTCCTTGATATCCGCACAGTGAAAGAAAGCCACACATCCAGATGGTGAGGTTGATATCCTAATTTCTCGAGTATCAAAGATGGATGTTGGCAGCAGGAATCATGTGAAACAGCTCTTTAGAACACTTCCCGTGATAAATTCGATAGAAGACACACAATGATGCGACGTCTCTACGCTACGCCAAGTGATCGAGTCATTCACAGAGCACTGGGTCCCCGACAATTCGAGCAGTTCTACGTTGCACGCGATAAATAGTTCGAAATGAAACTGGGGTGCGCCAGACCAGAGATGATAGGAATACTCCATACCTCTGATAACACTATTTATGACGCCTATCTTCTTCGAAAAACGCAGAATTATTTGCAATCGCTCGAGATTTCAAGACCCACTTTTTTAGTTACGAAGCAAAGAATTTCTTGTCAAACATTCAGTGGTGCATTTCATTTCATTTTAAAAGTTCTTTATTTAAGAAAAAAATATATATAGAAAGTACATTACTTGACACAGTCAAAGAAATAACAAACCAAATTTAAGACATGTCAACGGCGACAGTGCCTTATAGAAACGATGTGTTCAATGAGTATGTTTTAAAATCGGACATTTATAAAACTTAAAATAATAACAGATATTTGAAATTATAATGTGTACCTTTGGAAATGTAGGTAACACTTCTTTACTAAAATATTCAAAATGTATTAAGCAAAATTTATTGAATTAGGCGTTACTTTGCGGAAATCCATAATTATTCAAATTATTTAAGTTTTCTTTAGTGTTAATTACTCCAATATTTGTTTTTAAATGATCTGCAGTCTCGTGCCAGATTTTGGAGAGACAACACGTCCTGAGGATGCCTCGTGTAAAGGCGAAATACGTGTCGAATTGTTTTAAAAACAAATATTGGCGGAATTAACACTAAAGAAAACTTAAATCATTTGTATTCGTATTAAGCAATCATTAATTTATTATTGATGGTATAGGTAATAAGTTAATCCCAATATTTAATTGAAGGTAGGTTTAAAATAAAATACTTGTAACGATTTGTTCAAAGCGGTAATTAGCTTGTGCATATTTCATTGTCCTCATCAAACTGGTTTAGAAAATAGTGATGGGGAAGTTTATATCGATTATACGTTTCGATAAATGGTAGATCAATTGTTCTTGTTTTGCCAATGGATGAAATTAATTTATTCAAGTGATGTGGATTTGTACGTAGAAAAAATGTTGTCATATTTTTTGTGTGCAGTATGAATTTTCGATTTTGACGAATTTCAACTTTTGGTATTTACGTGAACATTTCCCGTTTACGATTTACGCATAAGAGACAAGCCAATCGTCTAACATATGAATATTCGTACTAGACGTAAAATAATCGCAACGAACTGGATGTAAATATTTGATTAGTATTTTTATGGAAGAGGACACGTACACGACACGTACGGGTCACTGATGTTGAGTGATTACAGTAGTCCAAATTCCAGAGGATTAACAGGAGCGTTTCCGGCCTTTTAGAAAGGTGTACGCGCTTTTTTTGAAGGTACCCATGTCGTATCGTCCTGCAAACATCGCACTAGGAATCTCATTTCACAGCTTGGTTGTACGCGGAAGAAAGTACTTGAAAACCGCACTGTGAAAGAACGCCAAATTCAGGTGGTGAGGATGAAATCCACATTTGTGGCGTATTGTACGGAGGTGGAATTCGGCAGCAATGATTATCAATTGCATAATTTTCTAATCGAGTCCCAAAAATAGGTACGGCGCGCACTGAAGTCTATTAGATTTATCACTTGACTAGCAATACTAAATATTTGGTTAAGCAATAGAAGTAGATGGGCCGTATTACTGACGATTTTTGTTTATTTATTACAAGGAGATTTAAAATATTTCAACTTTCAATTTTGATATTTAAAACGGATTTATCTAATTATTATGATGATCATTTTTCATCATCATCATCACCATCATTTCAACCACAGACGTGCAGTACTAGACGAAGGCATCCCCAAAATATCTTCACGGCGATCAGTGATCATCAGTCAATCCTGGGGATTCTCAAGGGGAGCCTACCAACTCTGGGTCTTAAAGTACGTGGTCGCCATTCGAGAACTTTACTGTCTACTATCCTTCTTGCTATGTGCCATCATCCAGGCTATGTCGGTGAGTTTGGTTCTCGTACGGATCTCCTCATTTCTGATTCGATCTGGAAGAAACTCCGAGCATAGTCCTCTTTATTGCCCTTGGAGTGATCATGAGCCTTCTCGTAAAATCACTGGCAATACACACTGGCCAAAAACCTTCGTCTAGAGAAACTGTGTTATTAGTATTAATCATTTTTAAACAACAAACCAATCCATGAAAAACCATTTAAAACATAAACCATGGTCAATATTATAATATTATTAGGAAATAAAGAAAGAACAGAAAGCGTAAACAAAAGTGCGGACCGGATGTGCGGTGATGCGAAACACGATCCGTGTAACAACGCGCGACTGATTGCCCCTGAAAGCCTGAAGGGTGAAGCAAAACAAAAAATAACAGCCTACATTGCTGATTAAAATACGAGCGACAGTACAAAGCGATAATCGGACCGTACATTGTACAAGGTTGTGGATCAGTTCGATATTCGGCCAAATAAGAAAACTCCTAGGTAATATTACATTTATTATTAATAAGAACATTAAAAGTTGAACAAGACTTATACAAGATTTATCAAGGATACGTCACACGAACGGCTCAGTGGAAGAGCACAAGCATGGAACGGGATGGGTCGCGGATTCGAGTCCCTCATCGTTCATAAAATTTGTTTATTTTTATTGTGTAATGTATAATAATTAAGTAGATATTTGTTTTTTCTTTCGATTTTTCTTAGCATTTTTTTTGTTTCGAATTCATGAGAATATTTTTTTTGATAATTCAATCATACTAAAAAAAGTCCTGAACATTTTCTTTCTTTTAATATAATATTATTATTAATATATCGAGTATTTATAGTGTAGATGTTCTTATAAAAATATTAAATTTATTATTATTCATAGTATATAAATGCTCATCAGATTACGAGGTAATAGAGATGGAAGACTTATTAGTCATTCATAATTATTATTTTCAGGTTATAGTTACAATTTGCAATATTTAAAAGTCATAACTCTCATTTCTGGGATTAGTTTCACAAATTAAATTTATAAACAAAATTTATGATCAATGACGACACCTGAGCAAGAAAACCTGAGTGTTGAACAAGACATATCAAGAATTGTGAACAATGCGTCACTCAAACGGTTGGCTCAGTGGAAGAGCCCTCGCACGGAACCTGAGAGGAACCCGCATCGTTCACAAATTTTATTTATAAATTTAATTTTTAAGAAATACGTATTACGATACTAATATAAATAAATTGGAACCATAAGAATGTGCTCTATACAATTGAAAACAAAATGCTCGTGCTTTAGTATGAAAAATATCTACAGGGTTCTGAGGGATAAAATATGAAGCAAGTAAAGGAAAACTCTTAAGTCGGCTAAATGTCACTTTATAGGATTTCAATTTCCTGTAAGTTTAACCGTGTTCAGAAACATAAAATATAGCTGTTTAGCATACTTATTTGCTTGAATATATTTTTGTATATTATTATGATATAGTTCATAAATACCGATGAAGGGCTTGCAATAAATAGTGACAAGCTGCAATCTTTTTGGAGCCAAAAAAGCAAAATTATTAAGAGTAAACAAAATATGATATTTTTTTAAGATACTTAAGATCCAAATGTTTCTTCCCATTCATAAATTTTGTTTTAAGTTTCACAGCAGAACTGTCAAACCCTG